>NC_047105.1:36057530-36249490 GCF_902500255.1 Thalassophryne amazonica | reverse complement strand
CCCAACTTCATTGGAATTGGGGTTGTAAGAGAGTCCCAGAGCCCTTATTCCTCACCTATTTTCCTTGCCCAGAAGAAGAATGGACAATTGCATATGTGTGTGTTATATGACTTAAAATCGGCAAACTATCTCAGTATACATTGAGGATGCCCTGGATTGTTTATTTGACAGTAAGTGGTTCTCAGTGATTTGCGAAGCGGTCTATCAGATTCTCATGGTAGAGAGGACGAGTAGAAGACAGCTTTATATGCCCTTTGGGATTCTATCAGTTTGAGCGTATGCCGCAGGTATAATGGGGGCCCTGGTGACGTTTCAAAGGCTGATGGAGAAAGCTGTCGGGGACATGCATATGCTGGAGGTGATAGTGTATTTGGACAATTTGATTGACCGGCTCTGCTTGCCTCTACTGGTGGTTGGCTCTCACTGCGGTATTGTATCACTTCCTGTTCCGGAGCACAGCGGTGTTTTGCTGTATCTGTTAGCTGTTTAATCTGCGCAGTTAGATTGATCTAGTTAACTAGATAATGATTTGTTTCACAGTGTAATCTTCACGTGCCTTAACTAAAGCACTCCCTCTGCTGAATCACCTCTAAATTATTTACACATTTCACTTTTTGTGTTTTTAGGAATCCGCTAGCTTAGCGCAGCTACTAGCTCTTAGCCGGATTAGCATGGCAGCTTCTCCTGTCTCTCCTGCACTTTTCTGCTCTGGGTGTGAAATGTTTAGTTATTCCTCGGCCTCCTTTAGCAGTAATGGTACTTGTAATAAGTGTAGCTTCTTCGTAGCTTTGGAGGCCAGCTGGGCGAATTGGAGACTCGGCTCCGCACCGTGGAAAATTCTACAGCTAGCCAGGCCCCTGTAGTCGGTGCGGACCAAGGTAGCTTAGCCGCCGTTAGTTTCACTCTGGCAGATCCCGAGCAGCCGGGAAAGCAGCCGACTGGGTGACTGTGAGGAGGAATCATAGTTCTAAACAGAAGCCCCGTGTACACCGCCAACCTGTTCACATTTCTAACCGTTTTTCCCCACTCGACGACACACCCGCCGAGGATCAAACTCTGGTTATTGGCGACTCTGTTTTGAGAAATGTGAAGTTAGCGACACCAGCAACCATAGTCAATTGTCTTCCGGGGGCCAGAGCAGGCGACAATGAAGGAAATTTGAAACTGCTGGCTAAGGCTAATTGTAAATTTGGTAAGATTGTAATTCACGTCGGCAGTAATGACACCCGTTACGCCAATCAGAGGTCACTAAAATTAACATTGAATCGGTGTGTAACTTTGCAAAAACAATGTCGGACTCTGTAGTTTTCTCTGGGCACCTCCCCAATCGGACCGGGAGTGACATGTTTAGCAGCATGTTCTCCTTGAATTGCTGGCTGTCTGAGTGGTGTCCAAAAATGAGGTGGGCTTCATAGATAATTGGCAAAACTTCTGGGGAAAACCTGGTCTTGTTAGGAGAGACGGCATCCATCCCACTTTGGATGGAGCAGCTCTCATTTCTAGAAATCTGGCCAATTTTCTTAAATCCTCCAAACCGTGACTATCCAGGGTTGGGACCAGGAAGCAGAGTTGTAATCTTACACACCTCTCTGCAGCTTCTCTCGCCCTGCCATCCCCTCATTACCCCATCCCTGTAGAGACGGTGCCTGCTCCCAGACCACCAATAACCAGCAAAAATCTATTTAAGCATAAAAATTCAAAAAGAAAAAATATATAGCACATTCAACTGCACCACAGACTAAACAGTTAAATGTGGTCTATTAACATTAGGTCTCTCTTCTAAGTCCCTGTTAGTAAATTATAATAATTGATCAACATATTGATTTATTCTGCCTTACAGAAACCTGGTTACAGCAGGATGAAAATGTTATTTTAAATGAGTCAACACCCCAGAGTCACACTAACTGCCAGAATGCTCGTAGCATGGGCCGAGGCGGAGGATTAGCAGCAATCTTCCATTCCAGCTTATTAATTAATCAACAACCCAGACAGAGCTTTAATTCGTTTGAAAGCTTGACTCTTAGTCTTGTCCATCCAAATTGGAAGTCCCAAAAACCAGTTTTATTTGTTATTATCTATCGTCCACCTGGTCGTTACTGTGAGTTTCTCTGTGAATTTCAGACCTTTTGTCTGACTTAGTGCTTAGCTCAGATGAGATAATTATGTGGCGATTTTAACATCCACACAGATGCTGAGACAGCCTCAACACTGCATTTAATCTATTATTAGACTCAATTGGCTTTGCTCAAAATGTAAATGAGTCCACCCACCACTTTAATCATATATTAGATCTTGTTCTGACTTATGGTATGGAAATTGAAGACTTAACAGTATTCCCTGAAAACTCCCTTCTGTCTGATCATTTCTTAATTACATTTACATTTACTCTGATGGACTACCCAGCAGTGGGGAATAAGTTTCATTACACTAGAAGTCTTTCAGAAAGCACTGTAACTAGGTTTAAGGATATGAATCCTTCTTTATGTTCTCTAATGCCATATACCAACACAGTGCAGAGTAGCTACCTAAACTCTGTAAGTGAGATAGAGTATCTCGTCAATAGTTTTACATCCTCATTGAAGACAACTTTGGATGCTGTAGCTCCTCTGAAAAAGAGCTTTAAATCAGAAGTGCCTGACTCTGTGGTATAACTCACAAACTCGCAGCTTAAAGCAGATAACCCGTAAGTTGGAGAGGAAATGGCGTCTCACTAATTTAGAAGATCTTCACTTAGCCTGGAAAAGAGTCTGTTGCTCTATAAAAAGCCCTCCGTAAAGCTAGGACATCTTACTACTCATCACTAATTGAAGAAAATAAGAACATCCCCAGGTTTCTTTTCAGCACTGTAGCCAGGCTGACAAAGAGTCAGAGCTCTAATGAGCCGAGTATTCCTTTAACTTTAACTAGTAATGACTTTATGACTTTCTTTGCTAATAAAATTTTAGCTATTAGAGAAAAATTACTCATAACCATCCCAAAGACGTATTGTTATCTTTGGCTGCTTTCAGTGATGACGGTATTTGGTTAGACTCTTTCTCTCCAATTGTTCTGTCTGAGTTATTTTCATTAGTTACTTCATCCAAACCATCAACATGTCTATTAGACCCCATTCCTACCAGGCTGCTCAAGGAAGCCCTACCATTATTTAATGCTTCGATCTTAAATATGATCAATCTATCTTTATTAGTTGGCTATGTACCACAGGCTTTTAAGGTGGCAGTAATTAAACCATTACTTCAAAAGCCAACACTTGACCCAGCTATCTTAGATAATTATAGGTCAATCTCCAACCTTCCTTTTCTCTCAAAAATTCTTGAAAGGGTAGTTGTAAAACAGCTAACTGATCATCTGCAGAGGAATGGTCTATTTGAGAGTTTCAGTCAGGTTTTAGAATTCATCATAGTACAGAAACAGCATTAGTGAAGGTTACAAATGATCTTCTTATGGCCTCAGACAGTGGACTCATCTCTGTGCTTGTTCTGTTAGACCTCAGTGCTGCTTTTGATACTGTTGACCATAAAATTTTATTACGAGATTAGAGCATGCCATAGGTATTAAAGGCACTGCGCTGCGGTGGTTTGAATCATATTTATCTAATAGATTACAATTTGTTCATGTAATGGAGAATCTTCTTCACAGACTAAGGTTAATTATGGAGTTCCACAAGGTTCTGTGCTAGGACCAATTTTATTCACTTTATACATGCTTCCCTTAGTCAGTATTATTAGACGGCATTGCTTAAATTTTCATTGTTACGCAGATGATACCCAGCTTTATCTATCCATGAAGCCAGAGGACACACACCAATTAGCTAAACTGCAGGATTGTCTTACAGACATAAAGACATGGATGACCTCTAATTTCCTGCTTTTAAACTCAGATAAACTGAAGTTATTGTACTTGGCCCCACAAATCTTAAAACGAACATGGTGTCTAACCAGATCCTTACTCTGGATGGCATTACCCTGACCTCTAGTAATACTGTGAGAAATCTTGGAGTCATTTTTGATCAGGATATGTCATTCAATGGGCATATTAAACAAATATGTAGGACTGCTTTTTTTGCATTTACGC
Source organism: Thalassophryne amazonica (assembly GCF_902500255.1). Classification (NCBI taxonomy): domain Eukaryota; kingdom Metazoa; phylum Chordata; class Actinopteri; order Batrachoidiformes; family Batrachoididae; genus Thalassophryne; species Thalassophryne amazonica. The sequence goes on along the minus strand of NC_047105.1, from coordinate 36,245,416 downwards.
AATATCTCTAAAATTACAAAGGTCTTGTCTCAGAGTGATGCTGAAAAACTAATTCATGCATTTATTTCCTCTAGGCTGGACTATTGTAATTCATTATTATCAGGTTGTCCTAAAAGTTCCCTGAAAAGCCTTCAGTTAATTCAAAATGCTGCAGCTAGAGTACTAACAGGGACTAGAAGGAGAGAGCATATCTCACCCATATTGGCCTCTCTTCATTGGCTTCCTGTTAATTCTAGAATAGAATTTAAAATTCTTCTTCTTACTTATAAGGTTTTGAATAATCAGGTCCCATCTTATCTTAGGGACCTCATAGTACCATATCACCCCAGTAGAGCGCTTCGCTCTCAGACTGCAGGCTTACTTGTAGTTCCTAGGGTTTGTAAGAGTAGAATGGGAGGCAGAGCCTTCAGCTTTCAGGCTCCTCACCTGTGGAACCAGCTCCCAATTCAGATCAGGGAGACAGACACCCTCTCTACTTTTAAGATTAGGCTTAAAACTTTCCTTTTTGCTAAAGCTTATAGTTAGGGCTGGATCAGGTGACCCTGAACCATCCCTTAGTTATGCTGCTATAGACTTAGACTGCTGGGGGGTTCCCATGATGCACTGTGTGTTTCTTTCTCTTTTTGCTCTGTATGCACCACTCTGCATTTAATCATTAGTGATTGATCTCTGCTCCCCTGCACAGCATGTCTTTTTCCTGGTTCTCTCCCTCAGCCCCAACCAGTCCCAGCAGAAGACTGCCCCTCCCTGAGCCTGGTTCTGCTGGAGGTTTCTTCCTGTTAAAAGGGAGTTTTTCCTTCCCACTGTCGCCAAGTGCTTGCTCACAGGGGGTCGTTTTGATCGTTGGGGTTTTTACGTAATTATTGTATGGCCTTGCCTTACAATATAAAGCTCCTTGGGGCAACTGTTTGTTGTGATTTGGCGCTATGTAAATAAAATTGATTGATTGATTGATTGATTGTTTGTTGCTACCTTGAAGGAATGAATGAAGGTTGCTTAAGGTTTTGACTTGTTTGGAAGCAGCCGGACTGAAATTGTTTAAGATTGTATAAGATAATAATCTTAAACAAGTGTTACAATTAGTCATCACGATAAACCAATTGGAGGAACGCACATTCTTTAAAAGCTTCAATGTCTCACTCACCTCTCCCTATTTTTCAGTTCTCCACCTGATGCTCACTCCATCGTCACCAGTTGGTCACTGACGGCTGAGGGAGATGGGTTGTGCCCCCTGCCTCCTCCATCGGCAGGATTCAAGATCATCCCACTGCTGCTATGAGGACTGAGCTCAAATCAAATTCATAACTCTGTACTCACCTGTGTAATAAATGATTTTCTTTATCCTGCTGAGTCATCTGGTAGAACATATATTTAACACTTGAACAAAAAAATGTATTAGAATTAGAACATGAAAGTTCAGATGTACTGCATATGAGGCATCGAGATGTGGCTGTTGATAATTATATATTAGTGAACATCATTACAACAGAGGTTGCTCGATACTGATATACTAGAGTAATAACGGTCACTATTATATAAAAAAAATAAAAATGAAGCAAACATTGCAAATTAATGTCAATTGTAAAATACGTATTCCTATGATGGACTGCTTCTGAAGCAGTTAGAGAAGTGGCCACTAAAAATATATATTTGTGACAGTTATTGTAACAGTGGTTGCTTGATGTGGTCGCGATTGTAATAATGGTCGCTAATATAACAATTATTACCAGCTATAAGGGTACGGGGTGAATTGTGTATGCTTCTCTGATACTTAGTGCCAACATTTTGGTAGACACCAAATCAACATTGTAATAATTTTAACCTGCAACATCAGCAACAATTGTAACAAAATTTTATTGTAATAGTGGTTGCAAATGCAACTACTATTGTAATAATTATTACAATAGTAAGTATATTTATATGAATATTACTTTTATTACATTAGTGGTTGGCAAAAATGCTCCCGTTCCAACCACTAATATATAATATATTGTAAAATGGGACAGTTTCAATCACTAATGTAATAATTACTACAGTAGTGACTGTTATTACAGGGAACAAGAGATCTTGGCCCCTGGGAGAACTTAGCCTAGGTGTGTGAAATCCACCTAGATAAGTTGGCCCTGTGAGAAGTTGGTCCCAGATTCACATTGCACCTATTGTATTCTGTATTTCTGTATTTGACTCAAGGAAGCAAAATATTAATTACAGCAATGCACAAAGATATTTCGCATCATGTTCAGCGTCAGTTCACTGGGCTCATGGCTGCATGGAGAAGTTAAAAAAAAAAAACAAGCAGTGTGACCTGGGAGCAACTATTTTGTTTACACTCAAACTGTGCAACCACTGATTAATGTCATGCCCAGCCCCGGTTCAGGGGCTAAATTTTCGTTCATTGCCTTATTTCCTCTTTGAGTCTCTGGTTTTACCTTTCATTAGTTTATACTTTACCACATTAGTCTGTTTGATTCTGTTTATTGCTTTGTTTACTATTTATGTGATGGTCTAGTGGTTAAGGTGATGGGCTTGAGTCCAGAAGATCATGGGTTCAAATCCCCGCCTGACTGGAAAATCACTAAGGGCCCTTGGGCAAGGCCTTTAATCCCCTATTGCTCCCGGTGTGTAGTGAGCACCTTGTATGGCAGCACCCTGACATCGGGGTGAATGTGAAGCGTTATTGTAAAGCGCTTTGAGCGTCTGATACAGATGGAAAAGCGCTATATAAATGCAGTCCATTTACCATTTAGTCACTAGTTTCTTTCGTTACCTTATTTAGTTTGCAGTCATTCAGTTATTCATTGCTTTTCTTTATGTTACACTTTCGTCACGGATTCTTTCTTTGGTTTTCTTTTAATCAATCAGTCAATCAATTTTTTTATATAGTGCCAAATCACAACAAACAGTTGCCCCAAGGCGCTTTATATGTAAGGCAAGGCCATACAATAATTATGTAAAACGACCCAAAACGACCCCCTATGAGCAAGCACTTGGCTACAGTGGGAAGGAAAAACTCCCTTTTAACAGGAAGAAACCTCCAGCAGAACCAGGCTCAGGGAGGGGCAGTCTTCTGCTGGGACTGGTTGGGCTGAGGGAGAGAACCAGGAAAAAGACATGCTGTGGAGGGGAGCAGAGATCGATCACTAATGATTAAATGCAGAGTGGTGCATACAGAGCAAAAAGAGAAAGAAACAGTGCATCATGGGAACCCCCCAGCAGTCTACGTCTATAGCAGCATAACTAAGGGATGGTTCAGGGTCACCTGATCCAACCCTAACTATAAGCTTTAGCAAAAAGGAAAGTTTTAAGCCTAATCTTAAAAGTAGAGAGGGTGTCTGTCTCCCTGATCTGAATTGGGAGCTGGTTCCACAGGAGAGGAGCCTGAAAGCTGAAGGCTCTGCCTCCCATTCTACTCTTACAAACCCTAGGAACTACAAGTAAGCCTGCAGTCTGAGAGCGAAGCGCTCTATTAGGGTGATATGGTACTACGAGGTCCCTAAGATAAGATGGGACCTGATTATTCAAAACCTTATAAGTAAGAAGAAGAATTTTAAATTCTATTCTAGAATTAACAGGAAGCCAATGAAGAGAGGCCAATATGGGTGAGATATGCTCTCTCCTTCTAGTCCCCGTCAGTACTCTAGCTGCAGCATTTTGAATTAACTGAAGGCTTTTTAGGGAACTTTTAGGACAACCTGATAATAATGAATTACAATAGTCCAGCCTAGAGGAAATAAATGCATGAATTAGTTTTTCAGCATCACTCTGAGACAAGACCTTTCTGATTTTAGAGATATTGCGTAAATGCAAAAAAGCATTGTATTGTGTAGTTGGTTATTGGTTGTTCACTCCTGGTCCTATGAGTCTAGTTCTGGTTGTCACATTTCTTGTATTATGCTTTAGTCACAGGTTTTGGTTATTATTCACCTTCAGTATTTCTTGTCATATCATGTTCCATTTGTTATTTATTCTATTTTCTGTTTATCAGTTATCTTTTATTTATTGCATTATTCTGTAGTCACTGTGTTTGTTTATTCTCTGTTTATCATCTATTTTGTGTTGTATTTTGTGGTTACTGGTTTTGTTTCATGTCAGTTATTTTTCTGCTCAGTTTATAATCTGTATCAGCCCCTGTTCTAGTTTCTATTATAATCATAGATCTTCACGTTTCCTGCTATTTGGATTAGTCACGTTATTTCCTAGTTTGGTTTCCCCTTTTGTTTTGCTCAAGCATTATTGCTTGTCTGGAACACATCGCGTTATATACTGTTAGTTTTATGCCACTTACTTTACTTGCTTTGCACCATTGGTTTTTCAGCCACTTAGTTATCTTGCCCCAGTTCACTTTGCTTTTGCCTCACTGCTCTCTTGCACTTACCTTTGTCTTCCCCGGTCACCCCCCTTCCAGCACCTTCTGCACACCTGTTTCTCATTTCTCCTGTAATTACACTACCAGTTATTTAAGCCCCCACAGTCTCACTACTCACTGCCAGATTGTTGATTTCATGTCACTCTCCAGCCAGAGTTTCAAGTACTCCTTTGCCTTGTTTTTTGCCTGCCGGATTTTGACCTTGCTTTGTCCTCGACCTTGAGTTTGCCTTTGTCTCTGATTGCCTCCTCGCTGTGTATATTGACCTGTGCCTGTCTGTTGAACCACGCCTCAGCCTTTCACCTGTCTGTTACCGTTGCCTCACTGCTGATCACCTGTGTACCGACTCCCTGCTTGCTTTGACGATTAAACCTTGTACTTTCTCCATTCCTGGTGAGAACTTGCATTTGTGTCTACCTGTTATGAGCCACGCCGCCACCATGCCTGACAATTAAGTATGTTTAATTCACATTATATAAGGGGCGAGTTGTCCTCAGGGCCGACTTAGTCCCTGGGCTGAGACAGCTCTGGGTGACTTTACACCTGGGGCCGAGTTTTCACTGGGCCGACTTCTCCTGTGTCCTCATTACAATAATAGTTGCAACAAGGCTATTACTCATATTCATTTTCTGCAGACAGGCCTGTGTACTTGTGTTTAGTGAACTTTGTAAATCCTGATCAGAACAAGCCTCTTTTGCCTTTCCACATACCACAGACTGTGCAGTGGCCTCTTGTTCGGGTTTGGATTTCAGGATGTCTTTTGTCTCCTGCAGTCTTCAGGGAGTGTTGTGAAATCTTGGCCAGACAAGAAATAAATGAAGGAAAATAGCTGCACTGTAAGTCAGTGATCACATGTGGAGTTCTTCAAAGCAATATAGAGGGTTCACTGAAAGAAAATAACACATTCAACTTGATTTGAATTTGTTTTCCCGGAATGCTGGAAAGTCAAAGGAAATGAGTAAAACCCTCAGAGAACTCTTATCTGCATCAAGACTGAACAACATTATTTTTAACTTGAATTCAGATAAAGTGTTATTGTTATGACAGCATAACATCACTCGTGTTAGATTGCAGGTTTCACTGTAACAGATCCATATCCTTATCTGGATGTGCATATTTTACTTGTTCATTATCTGCCATGTGATAAATATGACCAACAGGTTTTATCAAGAGCAGCCAATTACTTTGTGAGAAATTGCTTAAAATGTTGAAAAATGTATCCTTTCTCTACATTCAGGTCATGTGCTGGTGCCATGGCTCACAGAATCCACCACAGCATGAATGGTCCATGGATCCTCAATAGCAACCACCCAGGCAGATAACCAACCCATTCCCAATTTTACAATGAAGCCATCTATCTACCACAGTCAGGTGAACGTGTGGATCCCCTCACCCTTGACCTGTTTTGAGGTCCTCATCACTGAGTACATCTTTATCCAGAATCCACATCCTGATCAGGATCAACACAAAAGGTTATGGAACTCTTGTCGTCGGTAAGGGCCCTTTCACACATAGTATGAACAAGTACAAATCAGGGCGAATCACGGTGAAACAGCTGGTATGAGCAAACCACAAAAACATGCATGAGCCTGCATGAAACCATTGCAGCGGAAACACAGTGCGAGCAGCTGGAGCATGTGTAACCACATCGCGCAGCTGCTGTGAAAAAAAAAATACATGCTACCCACAGGATTTGAACCTGCAATTTACAAAAGCTCTGATTACCAGCCAATAACTTTACCACTGCACTACCAATGCTCTCCTACAAAAAGTGCAGAAAAATGCCTGAAATCAACAAGGAGATAGATGTATAAAATAAATAATAAACCCACACCATAAAAACAACACCGCATTTTATTGAATCCCTCCTCGAGTGAACAATACATGTAAGAACCGTCTGTTCCTCTGTAGATGACCCATGGTCACAGATGTACAGTCATGAAATGACATGGAAGGAGCAGTGCGCTCTTATCATGTTCACGTCTACTGGCCTGGCGTGACCAGCCGGCCTGACACGCGTGTCCTGTCAACGGCGCGCCGTAGGACAGACACCGCGTCATGTGGAACAGAGATCACGTGGGTGACATGACATTCAGATTGCCCGCTGCGTGTTATGATCTGACGGTCCCTTTCATCTGGGACAGCCTGTCAATGTGTGCTCACTGCAGCCCGTCGCAACAGCGATATATGTTTTTATGTATGTCCACATGAAGATAGCTAGCAGACTCACATGTTCCAAAGTAGACAGTTGTAAGTTTATGTCTGTCCAAACACGGTACGTGTTCCCCAGCCGTGATGTCCAGATCTAGAGATCTCAAAAGCTGCGGCTGTCAGCAGACATACCCCGTCAGTTTAGTGCACATAGGCAAATCAAATAAAAAACAAACAATGGTGACCAAATTATCATATTTTCAGTCACTTTTTTTGTCTTGTGACTTGTATACTGAAAAATCATGTGTCTGTTATTAATAGAATAATTTATATACATTATTAAAATAACTATCTTTATAGGGCTTTCCCTCCATTAATATTATAAAATAAAGTTCAAGAATAAAAGATAATATAAATGCCAATTGGACTGGATTTATATAGTGACATCATGGTGCTATCAGGGGAGGTGATGGTCTAGGGGTTAAAACCCTGGTCACAACCCACCGTGCGATTTTTTTCGCCGTACGTTTTCTGCGGATGCCACGGCCACTACGTTTTTGTGAAAATGTACGGAGGCAGTAGCCAGAGGAGGGAGGGAGTATGTTCAATGCACGTCTTGTAACGATAAAGAGAGTTGACAATAAAGCAGTGTGTGTGTGTGTGTGTGTGTGTGTGTGTGTGTGTGTGTGTGTGTGTGTGTGTCTTTTCTTTTTATGAGCGGGACCGGAGCGGCAGGTGTTTTTCGGCGTCAGTTGTACGAGTGTTTACTTACCTCGAAAAGTTACAGTTGGACAAAAGTTACAGACTGAAGCTGTGGAGTGTGTGTTGCTGACGTTTGGAAATAAAGTCCAAGTTCAAGTGAGAAGCTGCGTTGTGCATGCATATCTGTCGGCCTCCATAGTCTGTGGTGAGTGCCGTAATCCGTACTGCCTACGTACGGATTTGGTTAATTCAATAGTAATTGAATGAAAATGTGCTGCTTTGAATCCGTACTGAGGCAGTACTCACAACGTGCGTCATCTGTACTGCTGGTGAATCCGCAGCCTGACCGCAGCGAAAGTTCTGCATGCACTAAAACCTCTACGGCGTGTCTGCGTGCTCCTAAATTCATACTGAGGCAGTACTTATGACGTACGGATCTCCAAATTTAGCCCACGTTTTTGCAAGTAGACCACGCACGTGCAAGTACGGCGGGTTGTGACCACGGCTTAAGCGATGGGCTTAAGACCAGAGGATCCTTGGCTCAAATCCCAGCCTGACTCTTGGGCAAGGACCTTAATCCCTTAGCTGCTCCCGGTGTGTAGTGAGCGCCTTGTATGGCAGCACTCTGACATCGGTTGGGGGGGTATGTGAGGCAGTATTGGTCTATCGCTTTAAGTGTCTGATGCAGATGGAAAACTGTTATATAAATGCAGTCCATTTACTATTTTTCAAAGCACTGTACAGCGATGCCTCACACTTGCACATTCACAAAAAAGTGATGCAAATTATTAGTTGGATGAATATGGTTTTAAAAAGAAATAGTTTGCATCATGTATCATGCTTAGTTATCATGTTATAGGGTAGCATGTCATAGAATCCAATGGATGCTGATATTGTTTAACCTTTACTTTGCAAACCAAGCACGCAACACAGTCAAAACTATTCCATTTATTAATCCTATTAGCTCAACCAGTAATTTGCACCACTTTTTATCAAAATTGGAGAACAAAAATAGTGATTCTGCTTTGAACTACAAAACAGCTCTTCATTGTCATATCATCAAGCTGAAGGACATGTTTAATCAATTGTATCTAGTTCTGGAGTTGTTGCTTAACAGCGATAAAACTAAATAAAAATCATAACTTTATACCATTTGTAGACATTTCTTATTTGTAAATTAATAAACTGATCTTGAATTAGAATGGAAAAATTGAAATAATGGACAAAATCAGTCTTACTTGTATGTCATCTTCCTGCAGTTGTCCTGGCAGGAGCTGATCGTCATTTTCTCCAGGCCTGATGGTCTCTACTGCTACAAAAGAACAAAAGGTAATTCTAAATAAACACATTACAATAATAATACAATAAACACATAATCACATAACCATAATTTGTTGCGTTCTCTCGGCCACCATCTTTCCACAAAATTTAGGGCTCACTTTAATCTATATGTAGCGGGATCAAAGTCCCGGGTCCCAATTGAAAAGACGTTCCCGCTAGCTTGGCTAACGGGGAGTTCCCCTTTGGCTGACCTGGTAGAGGAACGGTCTTTTGGTGCGAGCCGCGTGGGTTCGATCCCCCACCGTCGTCCCGGCCGCGAAGGTCCTGCTGCTTCATATATATTGCACATGGGCTGAAGCCACAGTGAGAGGAGGAGTCGCTGGGCTCAGCCACTGTCACTTGAAGCAACCATGCACACAATTATACTGAATTTTATGGCTTAAAATGTCTTAAACTAAGACGTTGGGAGAAAATTCACCCTCTGTAAAGTTGTCATGGAGGAGGAAACTATCTATAGAGACCAAAACTGTTTTTGTACCAGTCTGTAAACATGTTCATTTCTGCTCTGCAGCTGGACGTTATAACACGGAGCCCTCGCCGAATGTGCTCTGTTTTAGAACCTTCCTCAAGTGGCCAGTCAAGTGTGACACACAGAAATGTGTGATCACATTTTTGGATTGTTTCTTTGAAAATCGTGAAAGGGAGTAAGGTTTTGTGAGAAATTTGGTTTTAGTGTAGTTCCACATTTTTCCAGCAGGGGAACAGCCTCCTGGTGAGACGGCTCAGTGTGTTCAAAAGCCCCCGTCTTCAGAACGGCAGAAGCGAGGGAAGGAGACACTTTTTCTCTGCTTGTCTCATTATTTTCCTGTTATTTACAGGTTAGTATATGTCACTAAGCACACCTTTTGTAGTTAAATTAAAGCAGCATCCTAACGTGCTATACCAGGAAGTGTATTTTGTTTGTTTAAGAGTCCGTGAAATAATTTTGGTCGTGATGCTAATTAGTGTTAGCTTAGTTCGTGAGTAATGGAAGACACTAAAAGTCCACCGTAGCTGGTTCTTAAACTCCCTTTATCTATTGGTTAACTGTAAAAGGCTCCTGTACATCCCTTACAACAGTCATAAGTCGTGAGAAGCTGTTATTCACATGTGTGTTTATACCGGTTAAAAAAGTAGAACGCTAACTCCACTAGCTTAGCCGTTTTTCCATTGGTTTCCTCTTTAATTAAGCTAACATAATGCTAAGCGAGGATTAGCATCCTCTTTGCCAGGTTAACTGGAAGTCTATAAAGTGCTTACATGCAGCAAATAAGAGCATTTGAATTTGCCCAGAAATGCATATGTTTTATTGAGCCTGTGTCATGGGAAAAGAAGACAGGACTGTTTTATTTATAGTTTTGGACCGCATTGGTATGCATTTTCATTTGTTTTCAAATTAATTTGCATATGTTTTGGCAAGTGGATAATTTTTTTTTTTTAAGGCAAACATGTTACAAACTGAACACGTAGCTGGAATACAGTTTATTGTATAAAGAAAATAAAGAACGGCAGAAGTGAGGGAAGGAGACATACTTTCTCTGCTTGTCTCATTTTCCTGTTATTTACAGGACAATTAATCTGGCAACAGTCCTCTCGTACGGGGCCTGTTACAGATTCTTGGTGGCCCGTACGGGGATTGGCTCTTCATATTTATTAAGGGCTGATCCCAAAATCCTGCGATATCTGTGAGGAGACGGTGAGCTGGTGGTGTGATCCAGGGGAGTTGTGACCCACTACGAGCAAACGGGTGGCTGAGAGGGACCAGTGTTCGGAGGACCGGAGAATCATCGCCATGGCGGACGGTGAACGGAAGAGTCTGGTGTGGGACATCAGAAAGGCCCGTTTTCTCTCTCTGCGAGCAGTCTTCTCCAGGTAGCGGTTGACATTGGCCCCATCACAGGCAAAATTCAGCACAGCTGTCGAGTGAAGACGCCGAGGGGTGTTTCGAGTACATCCACGCCTATATGTGCGGTAAGGAGCTTCTAGAGGCTGAGGACAGTGGGATGGGAAAATTATTACCTGAAGGATGTTGTTGATGGTTTTCTGAAGGCCCAAAATAGCTTTACAATGACTACTGATGCTGGTGATAGTACAGATAGCGCCACAGTGATTGCATCATCCCTGGTGCAGCCAGCGTAAACCTGACTGCCCCAGATAACCCAGCTAGTTACTTTGACAGCGGGTAATGTTACCTTGGACCACATGATGTTTACCAGATGTACAAAAAATAATCTCTGAGTATGAAGAATTAGGAAGGAGGCTACGTGCCTATGCAAGCATTCCTACCTCGCCAGTAAATACGCAGCCCAGGTTAACACAGCTTACTCCTGTTGGGCAGCGCCCTCAGCCAGACAATGTTATACAGCCCAAACCTGAACAAGTAGTGACCCTGAAGAACCTTCCCTACATTCAGCGTCATGAGTTTAAAGTTCATGGGGGCCAAATTGGGGATCAGTCATCGGACATCACCTATAACATGTGTGCAGGCAGATTGAGGAGGGGATAAAAGACAGTTTTACTGATTCTGAGATTGTGAGAGGTGTGTTGAGAATCATAAAACCAGGAATTTTCAAAGACATGTTAGTAAATAAGGAAGACATGACTGTAGCTGAGTTGAAGGGGTTCCTCCAATCACACTTAGGGGAGAGAATAGCACAGAACTATTTCAAGAGTAATGTGCACAAAGCAGAATGAGCATGAAACACCCCAACAATTTCTCTATCGTGCCATTGGTCTGAAGCAACGACTCTTTTTTGGTTTGAAACAGTCAGGCAGTGGAATCAAATATAGCCCAGACACAGTACAGGATGTTCTTGCACACAGTGTATCAGGGAATTGGACACAAACACTGACATTCGCAGAGAACTGAAACCCCTACTCTCAAACCGTACAGTTACTGATGAAACAATTCTGAAGCATGTCATGAGAGTAACGAATGATGAGAGTGAGCGACAGCGTAGGCTATGGTCAGCTCAGTGCCCAAGCATACTACCGCACATGGTGCACAAGTTGAAGGAAGTAAAGACTGTAAAGCAGCCAAACATGGGGAGATGTTTGAACAGAAAGCTAAGACAGACACAGTACAGCAGCTTTCAGAGAAAATAGATGTTCTCACTAAGTTAGTCGACTCATTAACAGACACAGTACAAAAGAGACACGCATGTCACTGTCCTGCTGACAGACCCAAAGTAATGACAAAAGAGAAAATCTATGGTTGCCCAAATGTGTGCAGGACGGCGTAAGAGATTACAAACACTGCTTTTTGTGTGGTGAGCAAAGCCACAGAGCTATAGGTTGTCAAAAACGTCCGAACCAGCAGGGAACACGAGAACGGTTGCTGTCGGGGGACAAACAGTAACCGATTGCCCTTTCCAAGTCCCACCAAGCAGAGGCGCAAGCTATATTAAGCAGTGGCCGCACCACTAGTGAGACTAACAGGCTGAGGACAGCCTATGAAACGAGTAATGGCAACAAAAGATGCGGACATGAGAAAACTGCTGCCAACTTGGTGTGTAATGTCATACCAACTACCAACGATCCTCTCACTAAACTGATAGGCATGAAAGCTTTAGCTAAGTGTATCCTCAGTGGCCTTTCTGTAATGCTCTTGTGGACACTGGCGCTCAAGTCACCATGATAGGCAGGTCCTGGAAAGATGAGTACCTACCTGACCTAAACATTCACCCCCTGTCTGAACTGACGAGCTCATGGGAGGCAAAGAGAAGTTAGAAGTGTTTGCAGTTAATGGGGAGCTTATTTCCTTTGATGGTTGGGTAGTCATAACTGAAACTTATCAGGAAACGAGGACCTAAACTTACCAATTAATGCACCTTTCCTTGTGAGTTCTGCACCCCTGGAAATGCCTCTCATAGGGTTTAATGTCATTGAAGTAGTGATACAAGGAAAACCAGAAAGACTGGCGCCCACTTTAATTCAACTGTTGAGTGGAGCCATGTCCATCTCTAGTGACACAGCAGATAACATTGTACACCTTGTCCAGACCAAGCAGACTATTTCAGCTCAGGGACGTTTGAGAATAGGTCCGAAGGACAAATTATCCCTGCAGGCAGTGTAACTTGGGTAAAGTGTAGGGTACCTCCCCAGCTCGACCCCTCTGACCCATTGGTGTTGTTTGAGCCTGAGGAAGGGTGTGTACAGCTACAACAGCTTGATGTGGTGAGGGATTACTTGAAATTCAAGCAGGTAAAGTTCCTCTTGTAGCTGTCTCCTTAGGTAACCATACAAAGCATGACATTACCTTGCCTCAAAGATGTGCTACCGGTAGCATTCAGCCAATCAAAAAGATTGTATAGACTGATGTACCTACTGACAGAGACATTAAGGTTCAGAGTGCCAGCACCCCCTCAGTTGCCCCTAAACTGTTCTTCACAGTGGCACCCACAGTTGATGTGAGTCACCTTAAGGAAGACCATCAAGAGATTGTTAAAAAATGCTGTTGAGGAGTCATCTGCTTTTGCAAGAGATGCTAATGATGTTGGTTGCGTTCCAACTTTGCAGATGTCATTGAATCTTAAAGATGACATCCCAGTGCATAAAGCCGACTCCTCTGTGCCAAAACCATAGTTGCAGAGGTGGAGGAGTGCATCCAAGATCTTTTAGCTAAAGGTTGGATCATCAAGTCGAAGTCTCCTTACGCAGCCCCTGTTGTATGTGTGCGCAAAAAGGATGGCTCGCTACGCCTTTGTATTGATTATAGATTACTGAACCAGAAAACCATCCCTGACAGGCACCCATTGCCCCGGATGCAAGATCTGACCGATACGCTGGGAGGCCATACATGGTTCAGTGTCTTTGATCAAGGAAAAGTGTACATCAAGGGTTCATGGCGGAAGGCTCACGCCATCTTACAGCTTTTGTAACCCCTTGGGGGCTGTATGAGTGGGTGAGATACCTTTTGGTCTCTCAAACGCACTTGCAGCCTTCCAACGGAGCATGGAAGAAATGTTGAGCTCGCTCAGAGATGATTGCTGTATCCCCTATCTGTATGACATTCTTTGCTATGCAAAGACGTTTGAGGAACATGTTGAGGGTGTTCGCGAAGTCCTGAGAGCACTCCAACAGCATGGGGTAAGTTGAGACCTGAAAAATGCGAGTTGTTTCAAAGACAAGTGAGGTATGTGGGTCGCCTTGTCTCTGCAGAGGGTGTGCACATTGACCCAAGTGACATAGAGGCAGTACAATCCCTCAAGGTCAAAACACCTCAGACTGTTGGTGATGTGCGGCAGTTGTTAGGCTTCCTCAGCTACTACCGCAGCTACGTACAAGACTTTGCACGCATTGCAAAGCCAGTGTATGAGCTTCTCCAAGTCAAACCAGGCATGTTACCAGTCCAGACGAACGAAACAAAACCAAAGGGCCCTCAGTTGCCCTCCAAAACCCTTGTCGAATGGACAGTGAACACCAGGGGGCGGTGAACCAACTTATTGACATGCTCACGAAACCCCCAGTCCTCGCCTACCCAGACTTTAACTTACCATTTGTGTTACACACAGATGCTTCTGAGCGTGGCCTTGGCGCTGTACTCTATCAAAAATAACGCTGACCCCGGCTGAGAAAAACTATAGTTGCACAGCGGGAAATGAGAGTTTTTGGCATTGAAATGGGCTGTGTGTGAGAAGTTTAGAGATTATCTTTATTACGCTCCACACTTCACCATCTATACTGATAACAATCCCCTCACTTACGTCACAAGCACTGCCAAGTTCAATGCTGTGGGGCATCGTTGAGTTGGGGAGTTATCTGATTTCCGGTTTGATGTGAAATACAGACCTGGCAAGGCCAATGTAGATGCCAACACCCTGTCTCGTATGCCTCTTGATGTCAACCGGTATGTGGCAGAGTGCACTGAAGAGCTGTTGCGAGAGGTCGTGGAAGCTACTTGGAATGGGACTAAAGCAGCTTGGGAAAAGGATGTAGCTTGGGTTGCTGCCCTTACTCTTGCCACAGCTACCGACCGAGATCCCCCGGTGCCCCTTCCGACCATCAGTGGGGAAGAATTGGTCAAGGCCCAAAGGGAGGATCAAGCAGTGGGTGAGATCCTTAAGCTAAAGGAGACAAATGCAGTAATGACCAGTGACATAAGGCGAACAGTTGGTAGAGTGGCGAGAAGACTTCTCCATGAGTGAAGTAAATTGCATATTGATACTATTGTACAGACAAGCAGGTGAAAGACAACAACTTGTTCTCCCAGCCAGATACAAACCACAGTATTAAAGCACCTCCATGATGATATGGGGCATATTGGCACTGATAAAGTACTGTCTCTGGCTAGGGAGAGGTTTTATTGGCCATATATGAAGCAAGAAATTGAAGGGTATGTCACCAGGAGATGTCCCTGCATAAAACATAAAAAACCCCACCGAGCATGTCCGTGCCCCGATGAGTACTATCACCTCAAACTCACCCTTGAACCTGATATGTATAGATTATCTTCACCTTGAGCCCAGCTGAGGTGGATATGAATACATTTTGGTCGTTGTGGATCATTTCACAAGATTCGCTCAGGCATATCCAACCCAAAACAAATCTGGAAGGACAGCAGCTGAATGCTTCTTTGGTGAATTCATTCAGCGCTTTGGTTACCCCGGCAGATTACATCACAACCAAGGTCGTGAGTTTGAGAACGACCTTTTCAGGACACTGCGGGAAAAATCTGGCGTTGGGCACTCGAGAACCGCACCGTATCATCCCAAGGCAATCCTGCCGAGAGGTTCAACAGGACCCTCTTGCAGATGCTTAGGACACTCGGTGAAAAAGAGAAGGAACGCTGGAAAGACCATCTCCAAGAAACTGTGCATGCCTATAATTGTACGCGTCATGAGTCAACAGGGTATTCCCCTTACTTTCTGCTTTACGGGCACCCCCCTCGCCTTCCTATAGACTTATTGTTTGGTCTGATTGGTGAGAAAACTAAAGTGTCGCACAGCCACTATGCAGAAAAATGGGCAGAAAGAATGACAGAGGCGTACAAAATAGCAAGTGAAAACAGTAAATGATCGAGCGCCCGGGGAAACTCCTATTATGACCAGAAGCTCCGAGGTGTAGTGTTACATCCTGGGGATAGGGTCCTTGTGAAGAATTTCAGCGAACAGGGTGGTCCAGGGAAACTCAGGTCTTATTGGGAGAGGAGCATCTATGTAGTCAAGGAGCAGTAGCAGACAACCCTGTGTATGTAGTTTGTCGTGAGACAGGGGACAGACAAAAGACAAGAGTCCTCCACCGTAACTTGCTACTGCTTGTCAATGACCTGCCAGTTTGAAGCTCCACCCACAAAACCTGAACTCGTAGCAAAGAGACAATCTAAACAAACCAGCAATCGTGACAGAAACAAAAGACACCAAGTGAAACCAGTGATTCTGATTCTGAAGGGAGCACTGTAGGCTATTGGATGAGGGTCCCTACAACAGGAGGAGAGCCCACGTGTGCAAGTCCATGCTGTGAGGCACCAACCTCAGGACAAACAAATCTGGCCCCTAAACAAGTGATGCAGCCAGGTCCAAGTACCTGTGAGAGAGGAGAGACAGATCGGGGTACCAATAAGGGGAGAAGGGTGTGAAGAACAGGACCAAACATTTGCTCAGCGGTAACTCGGTGTCATCCGACTTAGATCTACCTGAAACCAACAGTGAGGATGACAAAGCCCTAGATTCTAGGGAAGAACGGGTTTCATGCACTCACAAAGCAGACCCATCAAGCGAGGTTAGAAGGTCACTCAGACAGGAAACCAAGACAGATGTTCACATATCCAAGATTAGGTGAGCCATCATTTCAGCCACAGCACACGGTAGCTACACTCGCCTCACCTGCCATATGTGCATGTATGACTACTCGTTACATTCCACCACAAGCAAGCTTTGTGCGTACATCCCATACACACACACACCTTACACATACACCACACCCCTGTTGTATTAAGTGTTCTTTGATATATAGAAGCCTCTGTAAGAAGTTGGATTTGCAAATGTCAGGAGCCATTTTATTTTGTCTGGGAGCGTGTGTCACACAGAAATGTGTGATCACATTTTTTGGATTGTTTCTTTGAAAATTGTGAAAGGGAGTAAGGTTTGTGAGAAATTTGGTTTTAGTGTAGTTCCACATTTTGCCAGCAGGGGGACAGCCTCCTGGTTGAGACAGCTCAGTGTGTTCAAAAGCCCCCATCTTCAGAACGGCAGAAGCGAGGGAAGGAGACACACTTTCTCTGCTTGTCTCATTTACAGGTTAGTATATGTCACTAAGCACACCTTTTGTTTTTAAATTAAAGCAGCATCCTAACGTGCTATACCAGGAAGTGTATTTTGTTTGTTTAAGAGTCCGTGAAATACTTTTGGTCGTGATGCTAATTGGTGTTAGCTTAGCTCGTGAGTAATGGAAGACACTAAAAGTCCACCGTAGCTGGTTCTTAAACTCCCTTTATCTATTGGTAACTGTAAAGGCTCCTGTACATCCCTTACAACAGTCATAAGTCGTGAGAAGCTGTTATTCACATGTGTGTTTATACCGGTTAAAAAAGTAGAACGCTAACTCCGCTAGCTTAGCCATTTTTCCATTGGTTTCCTCTTTAATTAAGCTAACATAATGCTAAGCGAGGATTAGCATCTCTTTGCCAGGTTAACGGAAGGTCTATAAAGTGCTTACATGCAGCAAAAAAAAAAGAAGAAGACAGGACTGCTTTATTTATAGTTTTGGACTGCATTGGTATGCATTTTCATTTGTTTTCAAATTAATTTGCATATGTTTTGGCAAGTGGATAATTTTGTTGTTTTTTTTTAAGGCAAACATTTTACAAACAGTGAACACATAGCTGGAATACAGTTTATTGTATAAAGAAAATACATTTGATTGTATAAAGAAATAAAGAATGGCAAGAAGCGAGGGAAGGAGACACACTTTCTCTGCTTGTCTCATTATTTTCCTGTTATTTACAGGACAATTAATCTGGCAACAGTCCTCTCGTACGGGGCCTGTTACAGAAGGAACTGCAACATGTATTACTTTCCGAGAGGGGGTCATAATACCCAATTGAGGTTTACGGATTGACTAAAGCACATGGCAGATCTTCATCACCTCCACCTTGCAATTGAGAGGGGCAAAATATGATAAAGCTTAAGACACATACATTTGACAACCGTGTTTTTACGAGTGTCAAATGTGATTAGATCATTTAAAATCATGATGAAAAATATCTCACTAAAACACCCAGAATTTAGGTAAAGTTGAGGCCGCAGGAATGCTCCATTTCCTAATAAAATATATATACGAGGTCTGTCCATAAAGTATCGTACCTTTTATTTTTTTTCAAAAACTATATGGATTTCATTCATATGTTTTTACGTCAGACATGCTTGAACCCTCGTGCGCATGCGTGAGTTTTTCCACGCCTGTCACGACCGATTCGCTGATGAGCGAGACAAAGGAACACCTCCGTTTCGGAGTGTTAGAGGACAAGTTGGGACATGTCTATCTCAGCTTTCAGTGCTTACCAGTCGAGTGAGTATAAAAGAACTTGTGGAGAGCTGGACATGTCCCAACTTGTCCTCTAACACTCCGAAACGGAGGTGTTCCTTTGTCTCGCTTCATCAGCGAATCGGTCGTGACGCGCGAAGCCTCCACGCGGCTTTCCATGACAAAATCTCTTGTTAAAAGTGAAATCTGCCGGAAAATGGCTGATGTCCAGGTCTTGTGATAACCAGAGAAAGAGCACACGACGGTCTCGTATCCACAGAGCCATCAGCTTAGAAATGATCCAGTGGTTTGTGCCGCGATGTCGCAGCTCGCAGCGCGGCGCACCGACCGTCTTTAAAGGGGTCCTTAAACCTGTAGTTAAAGTCCTTATTCTCTGTGAAGCCTGTAAAATTTTCACTGAAAGCCAGATAATTTTTCGAATGGTTTCCAGGTGCCAGACTCTAACAGCTTCTGAAAAAATTCTGATGGAAAAAAGTCCTTTTCATTCCGCCATTTCCAGACAATGAAAATCCGACGAGGGGGCGGGACCACTCCTTCCACAAGGCGTGCTCACAGGCGAATGACGTCACCGACAGGCGTGGAAAAACTCACGCATGCGCACAAGGGTTCAAGCATGTCTGACGTAAAAACATATGAATGAAATCCATATAGTTTTTGAAAAAAATAAAAAGGTACGATACTTTATGGACAGACCTCGTATGTAAGGTTTAATTAGGTCAGCTAGGTAGGGAAGTGCCAGTCCATGAACAGTTTAATAGGCTAGTAGCAGAACCTTAAAATCTGATCTCACTGGGACAGGAAGCCAGTGAAGAGATCCCAAAATGGGTGTAATGTGGTCGAAATTTCTGCTTCATGTCAAAAGTCCGGCTGCAGCATTTTGAACCAATTGGAGAGCCCTAATGCTGGATTGTGGTAAACCAGAAAATAGAACATTGCAGTAGTCCAGTCTTGAAGAGATAAACGAATGGATCAGGGTCTCAGCATCAGCCATAGACAGGATAGGACGAATCTTTGCTATATTTCGCTGGTGGAAGAAAACAGTCCTCGCAGTATTTCTGATGTGGAGGTCAAAGGACAATGTTGGATCAAAAATTACCCCAAGGTTCCTCATTTTGTCAGTGTGATGTATGACACACGAGCCTAGGCTAAGCGTTAACTGGTCAAATTGATGCTGATGTCTCAATGGACCAAGAACCATCATTTCAATCTGATCAGAGTTTAAAAGTAGGAGGTTTCTAGACATCCAACTTCTCACTGATGCAAGGCAATCTTCTAAGGATTTTATGTGAATGAGATTACCAGCAGTTATCGGCATGTATAACTGAGTATCATCAGCATAGCAGTGAAAGGTAATCCCAAACACCGCAATATGTGCCCAAGGGGTGCTATATAAGGGGAGAAAAGCAGGGGGCCTAAGACGGTGCCCTGTGGAACCCCAAATTTTATTTCACTAAGATTAGAGGTAGTGTTAATGTACAAAACACAGTGAGACCGACTGGTCAAGTATGACGTCAACCATGCAAGGACACTCCCAGTAATCCCAAAATGATTTTCCGGCCTATCAAGTAGAATATGATAATCCACGGTATCAAATGCAGCACTTACATCTAACAGCACAAGAACCACAGTGATTTCCGAATCCATTGCAAGCAGAAGAGCATTCACCACTTTAGTGAGAGCCGTCTCCGTGGAATGATATTTTCTAAAAGCAGACTGAAGTGGCTCAAACAGATTATTCTCAGTAAGATAGTCCACAAGCTGCAGTGACACCACGTTTTCTAGAATTTTAGAGCAAAATGATAGATTTGATATCGGCTGATAGTTTTTCAATACACTAAGGTCAAGATTAGGTTTCTTAAGTAATGGTTTAGTCACTGCAGATTTGAAACATTTAGGAACAGATCCAGAAGTTAAAGAAAGATTAATCATTTCCAGCACAGCTGACCCAAGAATGGGCCACAGATCCTTAAACAGCTTTGTTGGTATAGGATCAAATAAACAGGTTGTGCTTTTTGTTGACGTTACAAGTTTCGTCAGCATGCCTAGAGAGATACTCTCAAACTCTGTAAATCTAGGTAATACCTCAGTAATGGCGCACACCTCAATAACAGAGTGTAGTGGCTGGGTTAAGGCATGCTGGGATATGTTTAACCTAATTTCTATTTTCTTCTATTTTTAATCCAGGAAATCTTGGGCTGTAAAAGGAGAACGAACTACAGGTGGTTGTCCATGAATAAGTTGGTACCACCGTGTCAAACAGGAAATTTGAGTTATGTTTGTTTTTGTTGATCAAATCAGAGTAATAGGTCTGCTTTGTAGCCAGTAATGCATGCTTATAGTCTAAGATAGCATCACGCCATGCAAGGTGGAATACTTCTAATTTTGAAATACGCCATTTCCGTTCTAGACCTCTGGCCTTTTGCTTGAGGTCACACAGGTAATCATTGAACCAAGGTGACTGTGTTTTGGGGGAGCATGGTTTTAACACAGGTGGTGCAATCATGTCAAGTGTAGTTTTGAGCACTGAGTTTAAGCTATCCACAAGTCTGTCTACTGATTGGGTATTTGCCAAATGTGAAGCTAAGAAGTCAGGCAGTCTAGCTCCGAGTTCAGTCTTAGTTGAGGAGTTGATGCATCGCCGTAGTGATATATAAGGTTTTGGTTCCACTAAACATGGCAGCGAAACTGTAAATTTAATAAGTGAGTGATCAGAAACCACTGATGTAAGAGGCATGATGTCAATATTCGTGACAGCAATACCACGTGTGAGAACCAAATTGAGGGTATTTCCACTAATGTGCGTCGAGTCCCAAATGCATTGCTGAAATCCTAATGTATCCACAATTTCCATAAATGATTTGCAGAGGGGATCAGAAAGCTTATTTATATGAACGTTAAAGTTACCAATGATCAGAATGTTATCTGCACTAGTCGACAAGTTGGAGATGAATGCACCAAATTCATCTAAGAATTCAGAATATGGGCCAGGAGACCTATATGCAGTGACAAAGTAATACGGCTGATTTTTATTCTTCTGACCTTGGCAATGCATAATATCCTGAGCAGAGTGGAGAATCAGATGCTCAACAAGTTGTATTTGTGACCCCCAACAATGAATAACCTAAACCTAGATTTATAAATAAGAGCAACACCCCTGCCTTGCTTCGCATCACCAGGAACGTGACAAAATGTATATGCTGGTGGGCAGGCCTCATTTAAGGCGAGGACAGCTGTAGGTTTAAGCCAGGTTTCACATAACCTAATCATGATCAATAATTAGATCATTAACCAACAATGAATTTGAGGGTAGTGATCTTATGTTAATGAGAGCCAGACTAAGGACCTCAGTGGGATTGACAGTTGAACTGTTTGGGTTTAGTGGTAGTTCCAGAGTAGCATATGTAGCAGGATGAAAGTTCCGGGTCCCAATTGAAAAGACGTTCACGCTAGCTTGGCTAACGGGGAGTTCCCCTTTGGCTGACCTGGTAGAGGAACAGTCTTTTGTGCGAGCCGCGTGGGTTCGATCCCCACCGTCGTCCCGGCCACGAAGGTCCTGCTGCTTCAATCTGTCGTCATGAACAGGATGTGGGTCACAGAGTATGCTAACATGTGCCTGTGACTTCGGGACGAAGTCTAAAATGGTGGGGAGATGTGTAGCGGGATGAAAGTCCCGGGTCCCAATTGAAAAGACGTTCCCGCTAGCTTGGCTAACGGGGAGTTCCCCTTTGGCTGACCTGGTAGAGGAACGGTCTTTTGTGCGAGCCGCGTGGGTTCGATCCCCACCGTCGTCCCGGCCATGAAGGTCCCGCTGCTTCACATATATAAGATGTCTAGAAGTAGGTTTAGGCTTGAGACATTCCACACGCGTCGTAGGTAGCAGGTGTGAAATCTTTGATATTGCTGGAACAACCAATGAGCTATCCTCAATTTCAACATCATCCAATGTAGTAATGGGTATTAAGTTTGCAAAGCACATCCCTCTATGATTTTTATGGACACATCGACAGACGCAGGCCACAGTCTCAACTTGTTGAATTTCCCTCCCTGGCAGATAAACTGCACTATCACTATAGTGGATTTTCTGCATTAATTTCACCACTAAGCTAATGGATTCCACACCCACATTTGTCATAAGCCTTGCAGGATCTCTAATCACCTGTTCTGTGGCTTGCTGTAAATTCCTCATGTTACCCTCCCTATAGAGCTCTATCTGTGTTCACAGACAAGATGGCAGCACCTTCCGCAGTAGGGTGGAGGCCATCCGGCATCAGCAAGCCACGGCGGCCCCAGAACAAAGGCCAGCTATCAATAAAGCTAAAGCCTTACTGTCTACAAAATTGTGCCAGCCACCTATTTAACGATGTCAGCCTGCTAAACGCCTCATCAGTACCCCAGGAGGGGAGGGGACCAGAGACATCTTTCTGGCAAGGTCACAAATCCTCTAAGTCAATTTTTGTGACCTCTGAGTGCTTCATCCATTGGAGACTCGGCTCCGCACCTTGGAAAATTCTACAGCTAGCCAGGCCCCTGTAGTCCGTGCTGACCAAGGTAGCTTAGCCGCCGTTAGTTACCCCCTGGCAGATCCCGAGCAGCCGGGAAAGCAGGCCGACTGGGTGACTGTGAGGAGGAAGCGTAGCCCTAAACAGAAGCCCTGTGTACACCGCCAATCCGTTCACATCTCTAACCGTTTTTCCCCACTCGACGACACACCCGCCGAGGATCAAACTCTGGTTATTGGCGACTCTGTTTTGCGAAATGTGAAGTTAGCGACACCAGCAACTATAGTCAATTGTCTTCCGGGGGCCAGAGCAGGCGACATTGAAGGAAATTTGAAACTGCTGGCTAAGGCTAAGCGTAAATTTGGTAAGATTGTAATTCACGTCGGCAGTAATGACACCCGGTTACGCCAATCGGAGGTCACTAAAATTAACATTAAATCGGTGTGTAACTTTGCAAAAACAATGTCGGACTCTGTAGTTTTCTCTGGGCCCCTCCCCAATCAGACCGGGAGTGACATGTTTAGCCGCATGTTCTCCTTGAATTGCTGGCTGTCTGAGTGGTGTCCAAAAAATGAGGTGGGCTTCATAGATAATTGGCAAAGCTTCTGGGGAAAACCTGGTCTTGTTAGGAGAGACGGCATCCATCCCACTTTGGATGGAGCAGCTCTCATTTCTAGAAATCTGGCCAATTTTCTTAAATCCTCCAAACCGTGACTATCCAGGGTTGGGACCAGGAAGCAGAGTTGTAGTCTTACACACCTCTCTGCAGCTTCTCTCCCCCTGCCATCCCCTCATTACCCCATCCCCGTAGAGACGGTGCCTGCTCCCAGACTACCAATAACCAGCAAAAATCTATTTAAGCATAAAAATTCAAAAAGAAAAAATAATATAGCACCTTCAACTGCACCACAGACTAAAACAGTTAAATGTGGTCTATTAAACATTAGGTCTCTCTCTTCTAAGTCCCTGTTGGTAAATGATATAATAATTGATCAACATATTGATTTATTCTGCCTTACAGAAACCTGGTTACAGCAGGATGAATATGTTAGTTTAAATGAGTCAACACCCCCGAGTCACACTAACTGTCAGAATGCTCATAGCACGGGCCGGGGCGGAGGATTAGCAGCAATCTTCCATTCCAGCTTATTAATTAATCAAAAACCCAGACAGAGCTTTAATTCATTTGAAAGCTTGACTCTTAGTCTTGTCCATCCAAATTGGAAGTCCCAAAAACCAGTTTTATTTGTTATTATCTATCGTCCACCTGGTCGTTACTGTGAGTTTCTCTGTGAATTTTCAGACCTTTTGTCTGACTTAGTGCTTAGCTCAGATAAGATAATTATAGTGGGCGATTTTAACATCCACACAGATGCTGAGAATGACAGCCTCAACACTACATTTAATCTATTATTAGACTCTATTGGCTTTGCTCAAAAAGTAAATGAGTCCACCCACCACTTTAATCATATCTTAGATCTTGTTCTGACTTATGGTATGGAAATAGAAGACTTAACAGTATTCCCTGAAAACTCCCTTCTGTCTGATCATTTCTTAATAACATTTACATTTACTCTGATGGACTACCCAGCAGTGGGGAATAAGTTTCATTACACTAGAAGTCTTTCAGAAAGCGCTGTAACTAGGTTTAAGGATATGATTCCTTCTTTATGTTCTCTAATGCCATATACCAACACAGTGCAGAGTAGCTACCTAAACTCTGTAAGTGAGATAGAGTATCTCGTCAATAGTTTTACATCCTCATTGAAGACAACTTTGGATGCTGTAGCTCCTCTAAAAAAGAGAGCTTTAAATCAGAAGTGCCTGACTCCGTGGTATAACTCACAAACTCGTAGCTTAAAGCAGATAACCCGTAAGTTGGAGAGGAAATGGCGTCTCACTAATTTAGAAGATCTTCACTTAGCCTGGAAAAAGAGTCTGTTGCTCTATAAAAAAGCCCTCCGTAAAGCTAGGACATCTTTCTACTCATCACTAATTGAAGAAAATAAGAACAACCCCAGGTTTCTTTTCAGCACTGTAGCCAGCTGAGTATTCCATTAACTTTAACTAGTAATGACTTCATGACTTTCTTTGCTAACAAAAGTTTAACTATTAGAGAAAAAATTACTCATAACCATCCCAAAGACGTATCGTTATCTTTGGCTGCTTTCAGTGATGCCGGTATTTGGTTAGACTCTTTCTCTCCGATTGTTTGAGTTATTTTCATTAGTTACTTCATCCAAACCATCAACATGTTTATTAGACCCCATTCCTACCAGGCTGCTCAAGGAAGCCCTACCATTATTTAATGCTTCGATCTTAAATATGATCAATCTATCTTTGTTAGTTGGCTATGTACCACAGGCTTTTAAGGTGGCAGTAATTAAACCATTACTTAAAAAGCCATCACTTGACCCAGCTATCTTAGCTAATTATAGGCCAATCTCCAACCTTCCTTTTCTCTCAAAAATTCTTGAAAGGGTAGTTGTAAAACAGCTAACTGATCATCTGCAGAGGAATGGTCTATTTGAAGAGTTTCAGTCAGGTTTTAGAATTCATCATAGTACAGAAACAGCATTAGTGAAGGTTACAAATGATCTTCTTATGGCCTCGGACAGTGGACTCATCTCTGTGCTTGTTCTGTTAGACCTCAGTGCTGCTTTTGATACTGTTGACCATAAAATTTTATTACAGAGATTAGAGCATGCCATAGGTATTAAAGGCACTGCGCTGCGGTGGTTTGAATCATATTTGTCTAATAGATTACAATTTGTTCATGTAAATGGGGAATCTTCTTCACAGACTAAAGTTAATTATGGAGTTCCACAAGGTTCTGTGCTAGGACCAATTTTATTCACTTTATACATGCTTCCCTTAGGCAGTATTATTAGACGGTATTGCTTAAATTTTCATTGTTACGCAGATGATACCCAGCTTTATCTATCCATGAAGCCAGAGGACACACACCAATTAGCTAAACTGCAGGATTGTCTTACAGACATAAAGACATGGATGACCTCTAATTTCCTGCTTTTAAACTCAGATAAAACTTAAGTTATTGTACTTGGCCCCACAAATCTTAGAAACATGGTGTCTAACCAGATCCTTACTCTGGATGGCATTACCCTGACCTCTAGTAATACTGTGAGAAATCTTGGAGTCATTTTTGATCAGGATATGTCATTCAAAGCGCATATTAAACAAATATGTAGGACTGCTTTTTTGCATTTACGCAATATCTCTAAAATCAGAAAGGTCTTGTCTCAGAGTGATGCTGAAAAACTAATTCATGCATTTATTTCCTCTAGGCTGGACTATTGTAATTCATTATTATCAGGTTGTCCTAAAAGTTCCCTAAAAAGCCTTCAGTTAATTCAAATGCTGCAGCTAGAGTACTGACGGGGACTAGAAGGAGAGAGCATATCTCACCCATATTGGCCTCTCTTCATTGGCTTCCTGTTAATTCTAGAATAGAATTTTAAATTCTTCTTCTTACTTATAAGGTTTTGAATAATCAGGTCCCATCTTATCTTAGGGAGCTCGTAGTACCATATCACCCCAATAGAGCGCTTCGCTCTCAGACTGCAGGCTTACTTGTAGTTCCTAGGGTTTGTAAGAGTAGAATGGGAGGCAGAGCCTTCAGCTTTCAGGCTCCTCTCCTGTGGAACCAGCTCCCAATTCAGATCAGGGAGACAGACACCCTCTGTTGTGTGGGCCGCTGAAGAGGAGGTACTGCTGGCCCACCACCACCAGAGGGCGCCCTGCCTGGAGTGCGGGCTCCAGGCACTAGGGGGCGCTGCCGCCTTGCAGGAGCAGCCAGAGTGACAGCTGTCACCCATCACCTGCGACAGCTGTCATCAATCATCGGATCTGCAGGGGTATATCAGCAGGACGGCATCTCCACCTCATTGCCGAGATATCGCTCTACCAAAGAGGTAACGTTCTCAGCCGATTCTATTGTCTTCCTGACAGTAATACTTCGTTGCTTGTGTGCAGACAGTGAGTAGTAAAGCTGGAGACTGTATTGGACTTTTTTGGATAAGTACTCACATTCTTACACTACAGTATTTTTCTGACGAGAGGTGGAGGTGGTGTTTCCACCCTACGTGTTGCTGGGTGCTGCCGCACCCACACCTGACTGTTTCTGTTCCTCGCCAGCAGTACCGGATCCGACGAGCGGAGGCAGTGGCCACCTGGGAGTTCGGGACTTGGCGGCTCCAGTATTCCCGGGGTTCGGTGGCGGAGGAAATCGGGTGGTTCCGGTTCGACTTGGACAGACGTCTCCTATCTTCGAGCCTGCCCACACGACACCGTTGACATTTGGCTTATTTCGACATTGTAATCAGTTGTGTTTGTTGTGCGTGTT
Organism: Thalassophryne amazonica; assembly: GCF_902500255.1. Taxonomy (NCBI): domain Eukaryota; kingdom Metazoa; phylum Chordata; class Actinopteri; order Batrachoidiformes; family Batrachoididae; genus Thalassophryne; species Thalassophryne amazonica. The sequence continues at coordinate 36,218,529 of NC_047105.1, read as the reverse complement.
TCACAACAGTAAAGCTTTGTTATTTGACTTCCTCCATTGTCCGTTCATTTGCGCCCCCTGTTGTGGGTCCGTGTTCCTACACTTTCCCAACACCCTCTCTACTTTTAAGATTAGGCTTAAAACTTTCCTTTTTGCTAAAGCTTATAGTTAGGGTTGGATCAGGTGACCCTGAACCATCCCTTAGTTATGCTGCTATAGACGTAGACTGCTGGGGGGTTCCCATGATGCACTGTTTCTTTCTCTTTTTGCTCTGTATGCACCACTCTGCATTTAATCATTAGTGATCGATCTCTGCTCCCCTCCACAGCATGTCTTTTTCCTGGTTCTCTCCCTCAGCCCCAACCAGTCCCAGCAGAAGACTGCCCCTCCCTGAGCCTGGTTCTGCTGGAGGTTTCTTCCTGTTAAAAGGGAGTTTTTCCTTCCCACTGTAGCCAAGTGCTTGCTCACAGGGGGTCGTTTTGACCGTTGGGGTTTTACATAATTATTGTATGGCCTTGCCTTACAATATAAAGCGCCTTGGGGCAACTGTTTGTTGTGATTTGGCGCTATATAAAAAATTGATTGATTGATTGATTGATTCATCCTGACATCATTTGTGCCGGCATGAATACTTATGTGACTGTATCTCATGTTCCTTAGTCTGTCTCCCTTCTGCAGCATCAGCACTCTAAGTTGGGATGCAATGTCAGGAGCTCTGGCCCCAGGATTACATTTAATGTCAGCTGGCGTCTGTAACCTGACTTCGCGGGTGATAGAATCCCCTGTCACTAAAGTCCAGCGTTTCGGCCTGGAGACAGGAGTGGAAGTCACTCGTCGGCTCAGAGAATTCACATCAGTCAAATCCAAGGGGAAGAAACGATTCACAGTTCACAGTGGCGAGTGCGATTGAGGTACGACAACCGGGCACCAAGCCCTACGGGGCTTCCTTCACCTAGCCACAGTCCGACAGTCGTCCTCCACAGCCAACGTTTCTCGGCTGATGCTAATGGGCACGCTAGCTGGCCCAACACTAACCTCATCTGGAGTGCCCGTAACATCTAACTCCACTGAGCAAGAAGCTGTTCTACAACCCCAATTCCAATGAAGTTGGGACGTTGTGTAAAATGTAAATAAAAACAGAATACGATTTGCAAATCCTCTTCAACCTATATTCAATTGAATACACGACAAAGACAAGATATTTCATGTTCAAACTGATAGACTTTTTTGATTTGTGAAAATATTTGCTCATTTTGAAATGGATGCCTGCAACACGCTTCAAAAAAAGTTGGGACGGGGCAACAAAAGACTGGGAAAGTTGATGAATGCTTAAAGAACACCTGTTTGGAACATTCCACCGGTGAACAGGTTAATTGAAAAAAAAGCATTTTCTAAATTCTGTCAGACCCATGGGTCTATTGCCCATAATTTATTGATTTACTCTTGTCAGATTTATTAATATTTCAACTCCTGCCAAGAATGCAGTTACTCAAAACACTACATACAAAAGAGAAAATTATTTTCATCCAGCCATTATATCAGCATTAACACTAATGCTCCCTCAGATAATCCAGCCATGATTTTAACAAGTCTGCTGTGGCATTTATATGGTTGTTTTTACTCAATTTTCCACAAAAGATCACACCAAGATATTTATAGTGATCATGTTCAGCCATGCTTTGATTGGCAAGGCAATTAAATAATTTGACAGTGACACAGTCATTATGCATGGAACAAATCTTTTACAGCATCATGATTACATTCATGAATTTGACAGAACTGATGTTCTGTCACATCTTGTGCATTAACAAACCGTGTAATCATTTCCTGCAGTATTATCAATTAAAGGGTGAAGGCAGATGTCAAATTTGGTACTGTGTTTTCAAAGGAGCAAACATAAACCTTGTAATAAAAATGTCAGTTTTCATTATCAATAAAAGGTTTGGGAGCATAAGTCAAGCCCACGTCTCTGCATCCACCATAGAGAACTGCTCCAGGTCCTGACAGCTACCATCCAAGCAGACAACTGGTCCGTCCCCATTTCGCCAAAGTTGCTATCTAGTCGTGGCAGCCACGTGAAAGGTGAGTGTCCCCTTGGCCTTTTCCACTTGCTGAGACCCTCAACACTGTATAGCTGGGTATGAGCCGACACACAGGTGTCCCGGGTGATAGCCAGAGAAAAAACATTGCAGCTGACATTTGTTTGAATGTCATTTGAGCAGCTGCCAAGGATTCTGTGAAGAGACCTATTACCAAAGGCATCTAGCCATCGCCTTAGACCACTGGTAATTCAAGTCTCACAACAGTCTTAGTACAGTAAGACATGAGGAACCAAAACACCCTAAAGATTTATACCCCCGTCACACATATATGTTGGGGAAAGTGTAGTGACACGGACCCACAACAGGGGGCGCAAATGAACGGTCAATAGATTAGCCAAAAGGTAACAATTTAATGTTGTGAATGTGCACAACGAATATACAGACAATCTCAGAATCTGATAGCAGTCAATACACAAAGGTGACGTGTGGGCAGGCTCGAGGATAGAAGACGTCTGTCCTGAGAAGAGCTGGAACCACACGATTTCCGCCGCCACCGAACCTGGTGAATACTGGAGCCGCCAAGTCCCGAATTCCCAGGTGATCACCGTCCCCGACTCTCGGATCTGGTACTGCTGGCGAGGAGCACAAACAGTGAGATGTGGGTGTGTGCACACCCAGTAACCAAAACAGTCAGAAGGTGGAAAGTCACCTCCACCCCTAATCACACACTCGTGCAGCTCCTGTTAACCACTTATCTGGTTGGGGTATGAAGCGAAGCCGTCGCTGTTCACACCAAACGCCAATCCAGCAGATAAGGCTCACAACAGGAAAGTGGCTGCAAAAAGAGTTCAGACTATGACACAGTTTTCAGTACAGCAGAGAATTACCTTCACAGGTAGATGATATCTCGGCAGCGAGGTGGAGATGACATCCGGCTTTTATGGAGTGATGAAATGATGGGTGACAGCTGTCATGAGTTGATGTGTGACAGCTGTCACTCCCGGTTGTGTCCGTGGCGGCAGCGCCCTCTCGTGCCTGAAGCCCGCACTTCAGGCAGGGCGCCTTCTGGTGGTGGGCCAGCAGTACCTCCTCTTCTGGCGGCCCACACAACATCCACAATACCTTATTCCAAAATGAAGCTGGCTTGTCCAAATGTGTTTTAGCATACCTCAAGCAACTCTGTTTGTGGCATGTACGCAGAAAAGGCTTCCTCTGCATTACAACATCATACAACATCTGTTTGCACAGAGGGGTGAGGTGTGGTGTGGCTTGATCCGGGAAACATGAAAACACCGGGTGGACCCGCAGTGAAGCTGGGAGCTGGAGCTTCACTGCGGCCGGACTGAGGACTTTGAGGACCTTGAATGGACCAATATACCTGTCCTTGAGTTTGAGTGAGTCCACTTGGAGGGGGATGTCCTTTGTTGAAAGCCACACCTCCTGCCCTGGCTGGTAAGCAGGGGCCGGGGAACGCCGGCGGTCTGCATGGGCCTTAGCCCTCGTCCGGGCCTTCAACAAGGCAGAACGGGCGGTGCGCCACACCCGACGGCATCTTCGCAGATGGGCCTGGACCGAGGGCACACCGACCTCTCCCTCCACCACGGGGAACAATGGGGGCTGGTACCCCAGACACACCTCAAATGGGGAGAGGCTGGTGGCAGAGGACACCTGGCTGTTATGGGCGTACTCGATCCAGGCCAGATGGTGACTCCAGGCCGACGGGTGCGCGGATGTAACACAGCGGAGGGCCTGTTCAAGTTCTTGGTTGGCCCGCTCTGCCTGTCCATTCGTCTGAGGGTGATACCCGGACGAGAGGCTCACGTTGGCCCCCAGTTCTCTCCAGAAACTCCTCCAAACCTGTGAGGAGAACTGAGGACCACGGTCCGAGACAATGTCAGTTGGTATCCCAGGCAGACGTACGACGTGGTGGACCAGGAGGTCTGCTGTCTCCTGGGCTGTAGGGAGCTTCGGGAGGGCCACAAAGTGGGCCGCCTTGGAGAAATGGTCCACTATCGTGAAGATGGTCATCATGCCCTGGGACGGCGTGAGGCCCATGACAAAGTCCAGGCCAATGTGAGACCAGGGGCGACGAGGCACCGGAAGCGGTTGCAGAAGTCCTTGTGTCTTGGAGTGGTCTGCCTTGCCCCTGGCACAGGTGGTGCAGGCCTGGACATACTCCCGGACGTCGGCCTCCATGGACGCCCACCAGAAGCGCTGCCGGACAACTGCCACGGTCCTACGCACCCCTGGATGACAGGAGAGCTTGGACCCGTGACAGAAGTCCAAGACTGCAGCTCTGGCCTCTGGTGGGACGTATAAACGGTTCTTCGGTCCAGTTCCGGGGTCCGGGCTCCGTGCCAGGGCCTCCCTGACGGTCTTCTCCACGTCCCAGGTGAGGGTGGCCACGATAGTGGACTCCAGAATGATGGGCTCCGGTGGATCCGACAGCTCAGTCTTGACCTCATCTTCATGCACCCGTGACAAGGCATCCGATCTCTGGTTCTTGGTCACGGGGTGGTAGGTGATTCGGAAGTCAAAACGCCCGAAGAACAGTGACCAGCGGGCTTGCCTGGGGTTCAGCCGCTTGGCGGTCCTGATATACTCCAGGTTCCGATGGTCAGTGAAAACCGTGAACGGCACAGATGCTCCCTCCAACAGGTGTCTCCACTCCTCAAGAGCCTCTTTCACCGAAAGGAGTTCTCGGTTGCCGACGTCATAGTTCCGTTCAGCTGGGGTCAACCTGCGAGAAAAGTAGGCACACGGGTGAAGAACCTTATCGGTCTCTCCGCTCTGGGATTGCACGGCTCCTATCCCTGAGTCAGAGGCGTCCACTTCAACCACGAACTGGCGGCTAGGGTTGGGCTGCACCAGAACTGGTGCAGACGAGAACCGGCATTTCAACTCCTTGAACGCGGCTTCGCACCGATCCGACCAGGTGAAGGGGACTTCTGGAGAGGTCAGGGCTGTCAGGGGGCTAACTACCTGACTGTAGCCCTTAATGAACCGCCTGTAGAAATTTGCGAAGCTGAGGAACTGTTGCAGCTTCGTACGGCTTGTTGGTTGGGGCCAATCTCTCACCCGCCGCAACCTTGGCCGGATCAGGGGCGACGGAGTTGGAAGAGATGATGAACCCCAGGAAGGACAAAGAGGTGCGGTGAAACTCACACTTCTCACCCTTCACAAACAGCCGGTTCTCCAACAACCGCTGCAGGACCTGACGTACATGCTGGACATGAGTCTCAGGGTCCGGGGAAAAGATGAGTATGTCATCCAGATATACGAAGATGAATCGGTGCCGGAAGTCGCGCAAGACATCATTAACCAAAGCTTGGAACGTCGCGGGGGCGTTAGTGAGGCCGAATGGCATGACCAGGTAATCAAAATGACCTAATGGGGTGTTAAATGCCGTCTTCCATTCGTCTCCCTTCCGGATCCGAACCAGGTGATACGCATTCCTAAGGTCCAGTTTGGTGAAAATTTGGGCTCCATGCAGGGGCGTGAACACTGAATCCAACAGGGGTAAAGGGTATCGATTACGAACCGTTATGTCGTTCAGCCCCCCTGTAATCAATGCATGGACGGAGTCCACCATCTTTCTTGCCCACAAAAATTAACCTGCACCCATCGGGGAGGTGGAATTCCAGATCAGCCCGGCAGCCAATGAGTCCCGGATGTAGGTCTCCATTGATTCGCGCTCAGGACGTGAGAGGTTGTACAGCCTGCTGGACGGGTACTCAGCGCCCGGGACCAAATAAATGGCACAATCGTACGGACGGTGCTGGGGAAGGGTGAGCGCCAGATCCTTGCTGAAGACGTCATCATGGTCGTGGTACTCAACCGGCACCGCCGTCAGATTGGGAGGGACTTTAACCTCCTCATTAGCATTTACACCGGGAGGAACCAAGGATCCTAAACACTTCCGGTGGCAGGTTTCGCTCACTGAGTCACAACCCCAGATGGCCAGTCAATCCGGGGATTGTGTTTAATCATCCATGGGAAGCCCAAAATCACGCGGGAGGTAGAAGGAGTTACAAAAAACTCAATCTCCTCCCGGTGATTCCCAGACACTACCAGGGTTACAGGTAGTGTCTTGTGTGTGATAAAAGGGAGAAGAGTGCCATCTAGTGCTCGCACCCTCACTGGCGAAGAAAGCGCCACCAGAGGGAGCCCTACCTCCCTTGCCCATCTGCTATCCAGCAGATTCCCTTTTGACCCCGTGTCCACCAGTGCTGGGGCTTGAAGGGTTAAATCCCTGCTCAGGATTTTAACTGGGAGTCGTGTTGACAGGTGTGTATGACCCACGTGAATGTTTGACCCCCCCTCAGCCAGTCTCTAAGGGCGGGCGTTTGTGTTTTGACCGTTTGAGGCAGTCTCTCTGCTGATGCTCACTCGAGCCGTAGACAAAACACTCCCCGCGGACCAGCCTCCTCTGTCTGAATGTGGCCCTGCTCGTGTCCCTAGCACCGTCAGCAGGGGGAGCTGTAGCCACACGGAGTGCTGTGGCTGTGGAGCGTGGGGAAGACGGCTCTCTTTCGGACTCAGGAGGAAGAGGGACGGCTTGCGCCTGACCACGCCCTTCGCCTCGCTCCCGTCGGCATTCTTCTAACGATTGTCCAGTCGTATAACCAAATCGATAAGCTCAGCCAAATCCCATGGTTCCTCCTTAGCCACCAGGTGCTCCTTCAGGACCAACGACAGTCCGTTTATGAAGGCGGCGCGGAGCGCAGTCATATTCCAGCCGGATCTCGCAGCCGTGATGCGGAAGTCGACTGCATATTCGGCTGCGCTCCAGCGCCCCTGTCTCATTGACAGCAGCATGGTAGACGCGGTTTCGCCTCTGTTAGGGTGATCAAAAACAGTTCTGAGCTCCCTCACAAACCCAGTATAAGAAGCGAGGAGCCATGAACTCTGTTCCCAAAGCGCTGTAGCCCAAGTGCGTGCCTTGCCTCGAAGCAAATTAATCACGTAAGCCACCTTGCTGGCGTCAGACGCGTACATCACGGGACGTTGTGCAAAGACGAGCGAACACTGCATAAGAAAGTCCGCGCACGTCTCCACACAACCTCCGTACGGCTCTGGGGGGCTTATGTATGCTTCAGGGGATGGTGGGGGGCGTCGTTGAATGACCAGTGGAATGTCTGTATTCCGCACCGGGTCGGCAGGAGGAGGAGCTGCAGCAGCACCCTGAGCGCGCGCTTCCACCTGCGCGGTGAGATCCTCCATCCTGCGATTAAGGATGATGTGTTGCTCGGTCATCAGGTCCATCCGAGCGGTAAAGGCGGTGAGGATGTGCTGCAACTCACCAATCACGCCTCCAGCCGATGCCTGCGCACCCTGCTCTTCCATTGGCTGTCCAACAGATGGTTGACGCCCCTCGGGATCCATGATGTTGGCCGAGATATCCTGTTGGGGAAAGTGTAGTGACACGGACCCACAACAGGGGGCGCAAATGAACGGTCAATAGATGAGCCAAAAGGTAACAATTTAATGTTGTGAATGTGCACAACGAATATACAGACAATCTCAGAATATGATAGCAGTCAATACACAAAGGTGATGTGTGGGCAGGCTCGAGGATAGAAGACGTCTGTCCTGAGAAGAGCTGGAACCACACGATTTCCACCGCCACCGAACCTGGTGAATACTGGAGCTGCCAAGTCCCGAATTCCCAGATGATCACCGTCCCCGACTGTCGGATCTGGTACTGCTGGCGAGGAGCACAAACAGTGAGATGTGGGTGTGTGCACACCCAGTAACCAAAACAGTCAGATGGTGGAATGTCACCTCCACCCCTAATCACACTCGTGCAGCTCCTGTTAACCACTTATCTGGTTGGGGTATGAAGCGAAGCCGTCGCTGTTCACACCAAACGCCAATCCAGCAGATAAGGCTCACAACAGGAAAGCGGCTGCAAAAAGAGTTCAGACTATGACACAGTTTCAGTACAGCAGAGAATTACCTTCACAGGTAGATGATATCTCGGCAGCGAGGGGGAGATGACATCCGGCTTTTATGGAGTGATGAAATGATGGGTGACAGCTGTCATGAGTTGATGTGTGACAGCTGTCACTCCCGGTTGTGTCCGTGGCGGCAGCGCCCTCTCGTGCCTGAAGCCCGCACTTCAGGCAGGGCGCCCTCTGGTGGTGGGCCAGCAGTACCTCCTCTTCTGGTGGCCCACACAACAATATAATCAAATCACACAGAATGGCGTCAGAATGACGAATCGACGCACATCCGAAAAGTGTCAGGTGTCAGTTCCATAACACACTGACAGTCATCTGCAAGAGTCCACACAGTTGATCAAAATCGGCCAGCGGCCCCGAGTGTGATGCACATGTTCAAACCCTCCGGGTGCTGTCGAGATGGTACACCTATCCAAGGGCGGGCCCTGTGCAATCTGAGGACCATCTGACTGCAGTTGACATATTTTAATGGCAGTAAAACAGGATCCGAAATGATTTAAGTGCATACGAGGGAACCTCAAGATGGATCTGGGACAGCAAAGCCTGCTGGTCTGACCGACATGTTCCACGTATAATAATGTCAACCCCCCCCCACCAGGAGTGCCAAAGAACTATTGAAATGTATTTGGCACACTTCATCATGATAATAATTATGAATTATTATCATGTACAGTGAATGTGAACAGCGGTTATCAAACGGACAGCACCGTGCGCTACTGTGCACACACCACCGCAAATCTGAACAGGCTTTTATGTCGACAGTTTCCTTGGGCGACATAAATAATGTGAACTATTGTCTTCACATATCTCTATATACCATGAGCTGCACCTCTCTGTGGTGTACAGTAACACGTTATTGCATGCGTCAGGCTCGGAGCTGAACAGATCAGACTGCTGTAATATATCATCACCTTTTAAACTGTAGGAGATGTGACGTGGAACTGTTGCACAGGGCATTAACAGCATTAATAAACATGAATCTCACCTCCAACAGTGGTCCAGGAGTGTTTCACAGCACGGACGTGGACTTGGAGCCACAGACAGCAGCCTGTGGTTGAAATCCTCTCATCCGGCTGCTGTGGGCTGTAATCAACAATGCAAAAATATAACCCGTGTATTTTTGCATACGCGCTTAGTGGCTCATGCAGCTCATGCATACACAAACATATACACACATACACGGCTGAGTGATAATTGCAGCCCCACGCATGTGCGCGGAGAGGAACACAGCACTCTTTTCCTCCCAACTGCGTCGGGTTATGGCAATATTTGCCATGTCGGGCATGGTTCCTGCACATTCTGGCTATGTGTGACGGAGGCTTTAGACCTTTGATCTGCTGCAGTGCCAGACACTTAACTACCAGGAAGAGTTTATGGAGGTTCCTAGAGAGATCAATTTAAAAGGCTGAAGATGCAGAGACATGAATGTTACTGCCAAAATACATGAACCTCCCTACAATTAAGGGGTAAAGAGCAAGGGTAAAGAGCTGGCCCACTGTTCTACTACCAGGATGGAACCTGCATTGCTCGTCCTTAATCTGAGGTTTGAGTACAGGTCATGGTCTCCTCTCTAGTATGCTGGCACTGGCTTGCCCAGGGAGGCTGAAAGTATGATGTGGACCACCACCCCCGTTTGTCAATCTTGACTTGCTATCCCCAACTTCCATGCAACATTGCATGAGCATGAAAATTCATTAAGGTATGTCTTCTGTAATACATTCCAATTTTAAGGTAGAACTACCACTGTATACTAAGGTATATCTAAATATCTTAAAAAAAAGAAGAGTAGAATAGAAGAATAGAGTAGAGTAGAGCCACTTAGGTGCCTGGTCTTGAGAACCAGCATGTCAGCCATAAAAGCCCAGCAAACACCCAGAGACTTCAATATTTCAGGGCAAATCTCATCTGCCCCCAGTGACTTGTCAATAAGGAGTTTTTTTACTAACTCTGTGACTTCCACTAGCATGATGGCATCAGATCTGCCTGAGTATTCCATTCTTGACTCCTCAAAGGAGGGCATGTCAGTACGTTTTAGGAGATCCTCAAAGTGTTTTCCTCCTTTACATAACTCAGCCTGGACTAAGAACTGCCACCCTTTCCTGAGTTGCGTGACAGTTTGCCACAACCAGAGCCAGAAGGCAAGACTCTTGATTTACCAGATGATTTATGCTCCTCCTCCTTACTTGTGTTTATGAACTTTGGGTAATGACTAAAAGAACAAGGTTGTGGATACAAGCAACAGAATGAGATTCCTCTGTCGGATATCTGGGCTTTTAGTCTGGGAGATGGTGAGAAACTCAACTGTAAAGGAGTGACTCAGGAATGAGCATCCCATCATAACAAACCAGTTAAGGTGGTTTGGGCATCTGGGAAAGATGTCCCCTGGTTGTCTCCCTAGGAAAGTCTTCCAGACACATCCAACTGGAAGCAGTTCCCTGGGAAGACCCTTGAAGGATTATATTTTCCAGCTGGCTCTTGAATGCCTTGGGACCTCCAGGAAAAGTTAGAGGACTTGGCTGGCGATAGGGAAGTGTAAGGTGAGCTGGTTGGTCTACGGCCACCATGACCCAGACCCAGATAAGTGTCAGAAAATAGTGATGATGTTATCTGTAGTTCCTCCCAGAGGGGCGATGCTAAAACTTGCTATCTGGGAAATGTTGGCTCTGCAGTGATGCTACCTGCTTGATTTCTCAGTCTGGAGGTATATAAGTCTTGGATGGATGGCAGATTGGTGCCAATTATTTTTTCTGCAGTATGGCTTCTCCTTTGCAGTCTGTTCCTGTGTTGTTTAGTGGCTGAACTAAACCAGACGATGATAGATGAGCAGAGAAGGCACTGAATGACGGCGATGCAGAACTCGGTCAACAGGCTGTTGGGACAGGTTGAATTTTCTGAGCTGATCCAGGAAGTATATCCTCTGCTGGGCCTTCTCTGTGACTGAAGTGATGTTGGTAGTCCTCATGAGGATGTGAGAGATGGTGCACCCTGGAAACCTAAGTTCTCCACAGTGGAAATGGTATTATTGAGGATGGTGATGGGGAGTATTATGAGGAGGCTTCTCCTAAACTCCCAGCGGTTTGCAGACTCATCATCTTCATGGATCAGCCCGATGACTGTGGTGTAGTCTGAACACTTCAGGAGCTTAACAGAGAGGTCCAGTCAATAGTATAGACAGAGAAGAGGAAGTAGGAGAAAACAAAACACAAGGAGACTCCAGTGTTGATGGTCCAGGTGTTGGGTGTAGCCTCACTTGTTGCTCCCTGATCACAGATGAGAGCAGGCGCAGTGAGCTAGGTGAGTTTAGAGGGGAGGATTTCTGGAATGATGGTGGTAAACAGAGTGCTGAAGTCCACAAACCTAATCCTTGCATATGTTCCCAGATGGTCGAGGTGCTTCCAGGAAGAAGTGGAGTACAAGTTTGGCTGAATCCTCCACTGACCTGTCCACCTGGTATGCCACATGTAGGGGTCTAGCAAGGGGTCTGTATTGCTCTTCAGGTATGTCAACACTAGTCTGTTGAAGCATTTCATAACTGCAGACATAGGAACAATGGACTTGTGGTCATTTAATCCTGAGATGAAGGATTTCTTTAGAACTGGTGTCATTATGAAGCTTTTGAAGCATGAGGGTACTTTACACAGCACCAAAGATTAGTGAAAGATCTGTGTGAAGATGGATTTTCAGACTTAACTGATTGATTGATTTTTATTTGTATATAATGTAAACATACATAGGCAAGGCAAGGCAAATTTATTTATATAGCACCTTTCATGCACAAGAAACTCAAAGTGCTTCACAAGATTAAAAGCAAAAACACCTTAACATTACAGGATTAAGAACAATTAAAAAAAAAGACATTTGAATTACAATAAAAGGAAATTATATATATATATATATATATATATATATATATATATATAAAATAATACAATATTTAATAAGTTATATAAAGGTAGCATTGAATAACAATGTCTTAAGCCCAGATTTAAATAGACTAACTGTTTGGGCAGACCTCAGATGTTCAGGTAGTTTGTTCCATAAATGAGGACCATAAAAACTAAAGGCTGCCTCACTGTGTATAGTTCGAATTCTAGGGACACACAGTAAACCTGTGTTGTGGGCTGGGGTGTTTGGCTGGCTTTGTTTTTGTTTTCTGTTTCTCCTTCCAGGTGGCATGCGTTCAGGACTGAGTGGCTGACGTGTGGCTGAGTATTAGGACCTCACCTTGAACACCTGAGACTTGTTTTCACGTGCAGGTCATCAGGACTCACAGCTGTGTTGTATCTGTCTTGATCAGAGCTTGCTGCACTTAAGCCTTGAATGCACAGTGTGTGATTGCCAGAGACTCGACCTTGTGAGCAGACGTGTGAGATCGACGTCAGGAGAACAATTTCACCATTATGGACGCAGAGACCGCTCCAGGTTTGACGCCACAGTCTGTGAAGGAGGATTGGGTGAGGTCTCACGCTCTTCAGCACACTTCCTGAGGTAATTTGGTTTTGGTGACTTTCATGAAGTAATGACAGTGGATTTGGTGTCCCTCACACCTTGTTATATTGAGCTGTTACGCTATGCTAATCACCTAATCAGCTTCTGCTGCAGTGCAGATTTGAACTGCGTTGTTCCGTGCCTGCAGGATGAGAAGCTGAGTTATATTAAAGCCAGGAAGTGTTTGCTGATTGTGTGCACCTTTGACCTGTGTCTCTCTGTGTGGAGAGTGTTGGACTCACCTCATGATTTCTTCCTTCGCAGGCTCGGTTTGTCGCGGCCGCCTGGGGGGTGTCGGCGGGGTCCCTGGGTCCGAACTACTGTGGCTCCGGACCGTTTGCGCTGTGTTTCCACCTCACCATTTTATGCTGGGTCCTGTCAAACGCTGGATCGGTGCTCCGACCGCGTCCGACACATAACAACCTGTCCCAGATGACCTGAGGACTCTGGGCGTCGCACAAGGAATCAACATATCTAGAATATACTTTGGTGCAAGACCATTTAACGCTTTATATACCAACAATAATATTTTAAAATCTTTTCTATGACTCACAGGAAGCCAGTGCAAATTTTTTGAGGACTGGTGAAATGTGATCAAATTTTCTGGTATTTGTAAGAACTCTTGCTGCAGCGTTTTGAATTTGCTGAAGCTGTCCCAATGATTTTTTACTAAGGCCTGTGAAAACACCATTACAATAGTCAAGCCTGCTAAAATTGAAAGCATGAATAAGTTTTCTGATATCTTGTTGAGACAGTAGATGTTTAATTCGTGCTATATTTTTTAGATGGTATTAAGCAGACTTAGTGATAGCTTTTAAGTGATTGTCAAATGTTAGGTCAGAATCAATAATGACACCAAGAGTTCTGGCTTGGTTTGTGGCAGTTAGTGAGATAGAGTCGAGGTAAGTCATAACCTTTGACCTTTCATTTTTGGGGCCAAAGACTATCACTTCAGTCTTATTTGAATTAAGCTGAAGAAAATTCTGACACATCCACTCATTGATATGACTTATACATTCATTTAATGATTGTAGGGGACTTAGGTCTTGGGATGATACTGAAATATAAAGTTGAGTATCATCTGCATATGTATGATACAAAATATTGTAACGTTCCATAATTTTAGCTATGGGCAACATATAGACATTAAACAAAAGTGGCCCAAGAATGGACCCTTGAGGAACCCCACACGTTATCCTTGTTTTATCTGATTTATAATCACCAATTGAGACATAATACTCCCCGTCTTGAAGGTAGGATTTGAACCAATTTAAAACGGTACCAGTGAGTCCTACCCACTTTTCTAATCTGTCAAGCAATATGCTATGATCTACAGTATCAAAGGCTGCGCTGAGGTCTAACAAAACCAAAACAGTGATTTTGGACGCATCATTATTTAGGTGAATGTCGTTGAGAACTTTGATAAGTGCCGTCTGTATTATGGTTAGGTCGAAATCCAGATTGAAATACATTAAATATATTATTCTGTGTCATAAAGTAATGAATTTGCTGGAAAACTGCTTTTTCAATAATTTTTCCTAAGAATGGAAGATTTGATATTGGCCTATAATTATTTAATACAGATGCATCCAGGTTGGACTTTTTCAAAAGTGGTTTTATGACTGCAATTTTTAAGGCCTAAGGAAATTGTCCTAATCTAAGAGCAGTTAACAATCTGTAATATACTGGGAGCAATACTAATAAAAACATTTAAAAAAAAAATGGGTGTTGTGTGCGCCGCTGAAGAGGAGGTACTGCTGGCCCACCACCACCAGATGGCGCCCTGCTTGAAGTGCGGGCTTCAAGCGTCGGAACCACTGGGAGTGACAGCTGTCACTCATCAACCACAACATCCATAAAAGCTGGACTGCAACTCCACCTCCCCACCGAGAAATCAGCTACCGTTCCAGGTAACCTCTGCTGTGATTTATTGAATATTGTTCTGTGTGCAGCCGTTCGCCCTGTGGATACAGTCTTCTGCTGGATTGGCGTACAGTGTGGGTTTGCGACGTCTTCGTCTCTCACTCCATCCAGGAAGGAGACCAACAGGAGCTGCACGGGTGATATTGTATCTGGAGGTGGAGGTTCTCCCTCCCGGAGGAATCAAACTGTACACGATTGCTGGGTGTGTATTCACACACCCACCATTAACTGTTTCTGTTTTCTGCCAGCAGTACCGGGTCTGACTGCTGAAGACAGTGGCCACCTGGGGCGCAGGGCTTGGCGGCTCCGGTGTTTTTCAGATCCGTTGGTGGTGGAAGCTGTGTGGGATCCGGCTCTTCTCTCGCTAGACGTCTTCTGTCTTCGAGCCTGCCCACACGTCACCTTGTGTATAATTGACAATCCATATTATTGACTGTATTTCGTTGTGCGATTCACAACATTAAATTGTTACTTTTGGCTTATCCATTGTCCGTTCATTAACGCCCCCTGTTGTGGGTCCGTGTCACGACACCTCCCCAACAATGGGATGGTAAAATGTCAAGGCAACAAATTGTGGATTTTAGCTGTAAAACAATTTCTTTCAAAGTTGTATAATCTAAAATATTAAAATGCTCAAGCCTGGCTGATAAGCATGGTTCACATAAAATGTAAGGCTTGAAGAGGGGATGGTATTTAATGATTGTCTTATTTCTAAGATTTATTTGTGAAAAAGCTGCAAATTCGTTGCATGATTTTTTTAGATAGAAATTCTGGTGGGATTGATGCAATAGGGTTTGTTAGTCTCAACAACAGAAAATAATTTGCAAGTGTTATTACAGTTACTATTGATAATATCAGAGAAAAATAATTGTCTAACTTTTTTAGTTCTTGATTAAAAATTAGAAGGCTGTCTTTATACAAGTTATAATGAACTTGGAGATTAGTTTTGCACCATCTGCGCTTTGCTTGTCTACATTTTGCTTTTTGAGCTTTAACTGATGGGGCATTTCACCAGGGAGTTTTTTTTGTGTCCTGACAATATTTTGTCCTAATTGGAGCAATAGAATCCATTACTGTCTCAACACTAGAATTAAAATTATTTACAAGATCATCAACAGAGTATGAGGGCAGATCTGGCACAGGTATAAAGAAAGACTTGGGGAAAAAAAGTTCACTGGTATTATCATTAATATAACGTTTTCTGATTATTTTAGCTTCACTTTTTTGAAGTTTACAATTGTAGATGTTTTAAATAAAACACAATAGTGATCAGAAAGGGTAGTATCAATCAGCATAACATAGGAAATATTAAGGCCCTTTGAAATAACGAGATCCAAAATATGTCCCTTGGAATGTGTTGACTCAGTCACATGCTGAGAGAGACCAAAACTGTCCAAAATGTTTAAGAATGACTTAGCATTTCATTATTCAAGCTGTCAATGTGAATATTAAAATCCCCCACTAAAACAACATAATCAAAATCAATGCATATAATTGACAATAGCTTAGTAAACTTTGCATTATATTTGGGTGGTCTATAAACAGTTACAAATGTTACTTGATGGAAAAATAATTTAGTCTGAAGGGCAACATATTCAAAAGATTCATACTTTCCATAGCTTATTTCCTTAGAATATTATTAAAATAGCAACTCCCCCTCTCTTATGAATCCTTGTCTCATTAATAAAACTAAAATTTGGAGGAGACGACTCAATAAGAACTGTTGCACTATTGTCTGAACCAAGTTTCATTTAAAAACATAAAATCAAGTTTATGTGTAACAATAAAATCGTTAACTAAAAATGATTTGCCTGCCAATGACCGAATGTTTGAGACCAAAATTTAATGAGGTAAAATCTATTTTTTGTTCATGTATTGGCATATATAATAGTTGACAGGGAATGCTTATTAAATTTGATCTAATATGAGTTGTTATAGTAGTCCGTCTGTGATTTCTAGGGACTTGAATGTTTGTAATTGTCTAGTTTATTATTATGAATAGGATTACAATCTGTAGAAGTTATACGAACTGATATTAAACTGTTTATGGGATATGGATGAATAGGGGTGGGGCAAAGGGGTGGAGTCTTGCTGAGGAACTTGAAGTGTGGATCTGAAGCCAAGTATGAAGGTGAAGCAGTCGACCTGAACCGTTCACCACGGCGGAGAGTGGGAAGAGGGCCACTGAAAAGACTGTTTTCCCACAGCCTTTTAGAAAATCGAACAATTTCGAAAAGTCCTAAAGCAATTCAGATTGGCCTTTGGCCACGTCGTTAGTCCCTATATGTAGCACAATACGCTCAATGGAGGTTGCAAATGATTGGAATAAATCCGGAAGTTTGTTAGTTATTGTACTGACAGTGGCACCGGGAAAATAGTGTGTGGATACATTAAAAAGCGGACATTCCTCATAATTGAATCACCAACAATAGCAGTTGTCGGGGTGAACAGTGGCCGTGGTGAACGGTACATAAAATAATACAAAAATGTATTAACTAAACACATAAATAAAATACAGGGTAATACAAAAAGCAATAAATAAATAAAATGCTTGTTTTCATTGTGGCCCAAAGAGATGGATGACACACCATCTGGTCCTGGAGCTTTACAATACTGAAGTAAACCATCATTGATGCTACTGTTGTTTGTCTTTTGGGATGTAAAAAGAAACAACATATACATCTGATATTTATGCAATACATTACTTTCCATATTAACCTTTTCACGTTCAAAATGCTCCTTATAAAATAATAAGTAGTTCATGTTGCCTTTGGGCAGAACCAGCATTTCTGGACAGCAGGAAAGAGTAAGCAGAGATGAACTAAAGAGCACACAGCAATAAACGCTGTGCTATAAAATGATTTGTCCAACAGGCTTATTCATCAGGCTCCCTCCAAGGAGCACTACACTATCACATTGGTCACGATAACATAAATGGATAGGACTATGCTCTCAGTAAGATTCTCCACCTTCCCTGTGCCGCTAACAGACAAGTGTGATAACAGCAGAATTTGGATAAGTGCACATTCCAGCACCTGCTGTCAAAATGTTCCCATGTAATTTAATATATACTGTAATATCAGACCATGTGTGTCACTGCTACATGCTGTCTACCTAGGATTTGTGTTACCTGACTGAAAAAACGAAAGAAAAAAGCATGGCTTATTTTCCCAGCACCGCTGATCAATATAAGATGCATCATTTATAGACGACTGCCACATTGTCACAGTCTGTACTGTGGCAAATGGTAATTATGGACACATTATAACAATTTTATGGGTGAGATCCTCTTCGCCTCTTTGCAATATGAATACAGTGACAGATCTGGCAGCAGCAGTCTTCCGACACATCTACGTTATTGCTTGCGTTTGGTTCATTCTGACATGTTTGAATGCTACATTCAGTCAGCTCCAAAGAATCATTCTGAGGAGCAAATAGATTTGTCCAGGATCTTGAATGGGCTTGTGTGCAAGTGCATGACAAACCATGCACAAATTAATATGTAGTGTGTGTGCGTACGCATACAGCTACTGCTTATGTGCAAATGTGTGCAGGATTTGTGTGTACTGCACAGACGTCATGCATAAATACATTTATGAGTGCGCCTGTAAGAATTTGCATTTTACATGTGAAATACACAAGCATACAAGTGTGCACACACATGCTAGGCTACTGCACATGTGCATTGTAGTATGTGTGTACAAGGGGCAAGTACACAGCAGCACCTTTGGATATCAGTCAGCATTGAGAGTAAACTTTGATGGCACTTTTGTAGCTCAGTATAGGCTGCAATAAAGAAAATAAATGCAGTTAGATATTACAGTAATACTGTGATTGATCACACCCTCCATATCTAGTTTTCATAAAAATGTAGAATCCAACTAATTTTTACATACATAGTCAAAGACAACACATTTAATAGTTTTAAGGTGTATCTTTTAACACTTAATAAGCAATATCCTATGTGGACGTACATCTGATCACAAAATTTTGTTAGCTAAGCTACAGTCATATGGAATTAGAGGTATTGGATTAAATTGGATTACTAGTTATTTTGAACAATAGACAACAATACTCCCCTAAGGCTCCCCTAAGGTTAGGTACTGGGGCCAAAACTCTTTAAATATATATTTAATGACCTCTGTGATGTATCTAGGGTATTACATTTTGTCCTCTTCGCTGATGACACTAATTTCTTTGTGTCTGGGAACAATTTAAAAACAATTCAGAAGACTGTTGAACATGAAATGATATTACTTCAGAAATGGTTATTAAAAATAAATTGCCATTGAATTTGAGTAAGACAAAATACATGTTTACAAATCATAATGCCCTGATAATTTCAAACTGAATTTAAAGGCATTGATATTGAGAGAGTTTCTGAATTTAAATTTCTCCGAGTACTCATTGATGAAAACTTGAATGGAAGCCGTACATAGCAGATGTAAAAAAGAAAATCTGTAAAAATATTGCTGTTTTGAGCAAGGTGAAGTATATGTTAAATTACAAGGCGATGAGACTCCTTTCTTGTTCTTGATTTTGCCATACCTGATGTATGTTTGGAGGTATGGGTCAATACATATGTTACCAATTAATGCCTTTATTTATTTTACAGAGAGGACTATAAGGATAATTAATAGAGCTGCTCTGACAGCACATACAACAGAACTGTTTCTGAGTCACAACTATTAAAACTGAAGGACTTGGTGTTTTAAAAACATTATTAGTTTTTTTCATAAAGCCAAACTTTTTTGTTACCAAGTAGTCTGCAAACACTTTTCACTGTAAATAGTGAGACAAGGTGAAGAAAATATGTTTTTAAAACCCCTTTTGCAAGACCTACACTGAAGCAAATGTGTGTCTAGTGGTGGGCGTGAAACAATGGAACTCTATGGAAAATCATTTAAATGTTGTTCAAATGTCTTTCTATTTAAATGTTGGTACAAACAGAAAATACTAAAACTGTATGAAAATCCAAATGAATAGAGTTAAAAAGAAGAAGAAGAAAAAAAGGAAAAATGCTCGTTGATATGTATTCTTATAATGGAACACAAAGGTGAGGCCATCTAAATTTGTGTTGAAACAAGAATGGGGTAGGAGATAATAAGATGTTTTTTTTTTTCATCCTACTCCTGTTCTTTACATGGAATGTGTTATATTTTGTACTCTGTAAAATGCAATTTTTCTTTTTTTTTTTTTTTTAATTCATTACCATGGAAATGAATATATACGAGGGCTGTCAATAAAGTAAGGGTCCTTTTTATTTTTTTCAAAAACTATATGGATTTCATTCATATGTTTTTACGTCAGACATGCTTGAACCCTCGTGCGCATGCGTGAGTTTTTCCATGCCTGTCGGTGTACCTCATTCGCCTGTGAGCACTCCTGTGGGAGGAGTCGTCCAGCCCCTCGTCGGAATTCCTTTGTCTGAGAAGTTGCTGAGAGACTGGCGCGTTGTTTGATCAAAATTTTTTCTAAACCTGTGAGACACATTGAAGTGGACACGGTTCGAAAAATTAAGCTGGTTTTCAGTGAAAATTTTAACGGCTGATGAGAGATTTTGAGGTGATTCTGTCGCTTTAAGGACTTCCCACGGTGCGACGCTCCGCCACAGGAAAAACCTCTGTTGAAAGCCTTAAGGACAAGTTGGAACATGTCCTGCCTGTTAAACAATTTCTCATATACTCACTCCACTGAAAGCCATCAAAAGCCGCCTGGATTTTACAAATGGTTATCAACACGGAGGTGTTTTTCCTGTGCCGCCGCACCGCATCGGCTGCATCCCGACGCGCGGATCCGTCCGCACGTCTTTCATTAAAAAAATCTCTTTAACAGTGGAATATCCGGATAAAATGCTGAAACCGACTTCTTCTGAAACTTCTCTGTTCTCTCACGACGTCCTGGATCAATAGAGCCTGAAATGTGGAGGTTTTCAGCTTGAACAGGCTGACGACGGTGGCTGAGAGCCCTGCGCGATGTCTCGCACCTGTGGGAAGTCCTTAAAGCGACAGTATCACCTCAAAATCTCTCATCAGCCGTTAAAATTTTCACTGAAACCAGCTTAATTTTTTCGAACCGTGTCCACTTCGATGTGTCTCACAGGTTTAGAAAAAATTTGATCAAACAACGCGCCAGTCTCTCAGCAACTTCTCAGACAAAGGAATTCCGACGAAGGGGCTGGACGACTCCTCCCACAAGGAGTGCTCACAGGCGAATGACGTCACCGACAGGCGTGGAAAAACTCACGCATGCGCACGAGGGTTCAAGCATGTCTGACGTAAAAACATGAATGAAATCCATATAGTTTTTGAAAAAAATAAAAAGGACCCTTACTTTATTGACAGCCCTCGTATATATATATAAAAAATGAAATTACATCTTACACCGTCCATATTATCTACTTTTCATGAAAATGTTGGAGAATCCAACAAATTTTTACATGCAGTAGTGTTCAGAATAATAGTAGTGCTATGTGACCAAATAGATTAATCCAGGTTTTGAGTATATTTATTATTGTTACATGGGAAACAAGGTACCAGTAGATTCAGTAGATTCTCACGAATCCAACAAGACCAAGCATTCATGATATGCACACTCTTAAGGCTATGAAATTGGGGTATTAGTAAAAAAAGTAGAAAAGGGGATGTTCAAAATAATAGTAGCATCTGCTGTTGACGCTACAAACTCAAAACTATTATGTTCAAACTGCTTTTTTAGCAATCCTGTGAATCACTAAACTAGTATTAGTTGTATAACCACAGTTTTTTCATGATTTCTTCACATCTGCGAGGCATTAATTTTGTTGTTTGGAACCAAGATTTTGCTCATTTACTAGTGTGCTTGGGGTCATGTCTTGTTGAAACACCCATTTCAAGGGCATGTCCTCTTCAGCATAAGCCAACATGACCTCTTCAAGTATTTTGACATAACCAAACTGATCATGATACCTGGTATGCGATATATAGGCCCAACACCATAGTAGGAGAAACATGCCCATAACATGATGCTTGCACCACCATGCTTCACTGTCTTCACTGTGAACTGTGGCTTGAATTCAGAGTTTTGGGGTTGCCTCACAAACTGTCTGCAGCCCTTTGGACCCAAAAGAACAATTTTACTCTCAGTCCACAAATATTCCTCCATTTCTCTTAGGCCAGTTGATGTGTTCTTTGGCAAATTGTAACCTCTTCTGCACATGTCTTTTATTTAACAGAGGGCCTTTGTGGGGGATTCTTGCAAATAAATTAGCTTCATACAGGCTGTCTTCTAACTGTCACAGCACTTACAGGTAACTCCAGACTGTCTTTGATCATCCTGGAGCTGATCAATGGGTGAGCCTTTGCCATTTGGTTATTCTTCTATCCATTTTGATGGTTTGTTCTCCATTTTCTTCCATGCATCTCTGTTTTTTTTTGTCCATTTTAAAGCATTAGAGATCATTGTAGAGGAAAAGCCTATAATTTTTTGCACCTGCGTATAAGTTTTTCCCCTCTCCAATCAACTTTTTAATCAAACTACACTGTTCTTCTGAACAATGTCTTGAAACGTCCCATTTTCCTCAGGCTTTCAAAGAGAAAAGCATGTTCAACAGGTGTTGGCTTCATCCTTAAATAGGGGACACCTGATTCCCCCCCGTTTGTTCCACAAAATTGATGAACTCACTGACCTGAATGCCACACTACTATTATTGTGAGCACCCCCTTGTCAGGATTTGGCCCATTCAGGGTCCTGGTCATGTCTTCCTCAGATTGCCTCACTGCTGATTTTGATTATTCTGTCTGTGGTTTCTGTTTATCTCTGTCTTGTGTCTTCTCATCTTGTTATGCTCTGTTTATGATTAGTTTTGTTTCATTTATTTTCTTTGTATCACCTGGTTGCCATGTATTTAGTTTTGTCTTTGTTCTTGTCCAATTTGTAGTTTTTTTTTGTTTTTTTTTTGTATTGCTCATTGTTGTGCATTTGTGTTCTTTCACTCATGGTTCCTTTAGTTACTTAGGTCTCAGTTTAGTTTTATCACATTTAGTGTATTATGCTTTAGTCCCTGGTTTTGGTTATTGATTATCTTGTGTTTCTCCTGGTTATGTTCCTTTGGTTGTGTATTTCATTCTCTGTCAATCATCTTTTTTCTAGTTAGTCATTAGTCTGCTTGCCACTTTATCAGTTATTGTATCACCTTTTATTCTGTAGTCATCTGTTCCGTTCATCACTAGATTGTTAGTATTACACGTATCTGTTTGTTTGATCATAGGTTGTATTTGTTACTCTTGTATATCCATTTGGTGAGTTCTGCCTTAGTTAAGTCTCTGCCTTTTAGTTTCTGGGTCCTGTCACATGAGCACATCAGTTTGTGGTATTCAGTTCTTTTTGTCTCTGTTGGTTGTGGGTGTGTCTCTGGCTCTGAGTTGTTTTGTCTGTCACACCCACCTGTCTTGTCTGGCCACTCCCCTTCCTGGAACCTTCCCACACCTGTTTTACATCACGCCTTGATTACTCCCCTGGTATTTAAGCTCTCACAGTCCCTCACTTCCCTGCGAGTTTTGTTGATCGTAGGTCACATCCTCGCCTTCTTTGTCACAGTCTGTTTGCCTTGTTTTTTGGACCTTGCTTGTTTGACTCGATCTCCGCCACGCCGTGAACCTGACCCCTGCTTGTGTACTGAACAACGAATCTGCCTC
This sequence comes from Thalassophryne amazonica, assembly GCF_902500255.1. Taxonomy (NCBI): domain Eukaryota; kingdom Metazoa; phylum Chordata; class Actinopteri; order Batrachoidiformes; family Batrachoididae; genus Thalassophryne; species Thalassophryne amazonica. The sequence continues at coordinate 36,195,459 of NC_047105.1, read as the reverse complement.
TTGCTTGTCTGTACTGCGGCCCCCGCTGACTGCCTTTTTGTGTACCGAACCATTCCTGTTTTTGATAAAGCCTATTTTTTACCTCCACGCTTCCTGCCTATGAGTCTGCATTGTGTGCCCTACCACTTTCTGTGCCATGTCCACACCCAGTCATGACACCCATTTTCTACTTTTTTTACTAATAGGCCAGTTCCATAGCCTTAAGAGTGTGCATATCATGAATGCTTGGTCTTGTTGGATTGTGAGAATCTGCTGAATCTAATGGTACCTTGTTTCCCATGTAACAATAAGAAATATACTCAAAACTGGATTAATCTTTTTAGTCACGTAGCACTACTATTATTCTGAACACTACTGTACAAAATCAAAGGCAACACATTTATTATTTTTAAGGTGTATCTTTTAACACTTAATAAGCAATATCCTATGTGACCATACATCTCACACATCGATATTATCTACTTTTCTGAAAATGTTGGAGAATCAACACATATTTTTACATCCAAAGTTAAAGCAGCACATTTGGTATGTTTTCACACTCAATAAGCAATATATTTGCTGGAAGTGCATCATATTAATTAATACTGAAATAATCATTGTTACGTTTGCAAATATAAAATATTAAAAAGTGCCCAACACAGTCTTGTTCACACCCAATCTCAACTTGCTCATTTTGAGTAAATACCAGTCCAAAATCCAAAGCTGTTCATTTGTTTGACAAACCAAGTACAATAAAAAAAAAAATACAGTTAAATCCAATTTAATAAACACAAACCAAATTTCAGACATACTATATATATTAGTCTGGAACAAAGAGGACAGTGTTGTTAAGAAACAATAATCAAGACGTTAAAGAGCAAACTTCACTTTTCCCCAGAACGACATGATCAGGAAGCGAGCGTAGCTCACAGCAGCTCCCATTGAAAATAAAGGAGAGACAGCCTGTGATTCATGTTCGCATTTATGTTTACATAAAATAAATGCAATAACAATGTCTATAAACCCAGAGAATAAATTCATGAGAGTTTTAGGCGCAATATAAAAATAGCTTTATGTTGCGATGTTAATGGTGTTGTCCATGTGCAGCAGTTTAAAAGTGCAGTTTTAGTAAATTAATTTTGAAAAAAAAAGCCTCTGTTTACTTTTGCTTCTGGAAACACGAGTCCGACGTGTGGTTAACCGTGTTGATAACCATTCGTAAGATTCAGGCAGTTTTCGATGGCTTTCAGTCGAGTGAGTATCCGAGAAATTGTTTAACAGCTGGGCATGTTCAAACTTTCCTGTAATGCTTCCAACGGAGGTGTTTTTCTGTGGTTGCCGCGCGATGAGCGGCTGGGTGCCAACGCGCAAATCTGTCTGCACGTCTTTCATTACAAAATCTCCTTTAACAGTGGAATGTCCGGATAAACTGCTGAACCCGAGCTCTTCTGAAACTTCTCTGTTTTCACGACGTCCTGGGTCAACAGAGGCTTAAATTTGGAAGTTTTCAGCTCGAAACAGGCAGACGACGGCGGCTCGGGGCGCGGCGCGACGTCCCGCTCCGTGGGCAGTCCTTAAAGCGACAGTAACACTCCATAATCTCTCATCAGTCATTAAAATTTTCACCGAAACCGTCTGAATTTCTCGAATGGTGTCCACTTAGATGTGCCTTACAGTTTCAGAAAAGATATTGATCAAGCAAAGTGCCAATCTCTCAGGAAGAAGTCAGACAAAGGAATTCCGACGAGGGGGTAGACCAGTGCTCACTCAAAGCCTGCCCACAGGCGAATGATGCAACCGACAGGCGTGAAAAAACTCACGCATGTGCACGAGGGTTCAAGCTTGTCTGACGCAATCACACGTGATTCAAATCCATATAGTTTTTGCAAAAAAAAAAAGGTCGGTTTCTTTTCTAATAGACCTCATATATCTGATATTTTCACTTTATAAAACTTCAGAAGTGACGCTAATTTAAATGATTTGTCCGAAATACGTTTGGTTAAAATTTGAACCATAAGTTAAAAATCTATGCCTCTGGATGACTTGGGTGATATTGGCTGTGTATCAGTATGGGGTTAAAAAAAACAGTTTTTTTTTGTTTTTTTTGGTGACCAGTTCTCCTTTGCCTGCAGAGGATAGAGCGGTTTCTTCTAGAAGCAGCTTGTCTCTGTTTGCAGAGGGTAGAACTACACATCTGTTCACCTTTGTTTACCATGTTAACGGCCTAAAAGTTATCGGACAAAAATTTATTGGAAGATCATTAGTCCGATAATGGTTTTCAAAGTTATCTGAAAAGATAATCCGATAATGAAAACTGTATCTTCGATAATTATCGGTTATCGGAACTGTGCCCACCACTGGATATTACAGATGCACCAGATGTTTCCACTGCCCTACTGATCATAGTAATAGTGTTCTCTCTCTGGGTAAAGATGTCGAGTTGTTATTTTCTGTCATCCAGCACAGCACAGACCATCACAAGACTAATCTTTCTTGCAAATGTAAGTAGTTTGCACACACATAAATACAAACACATATCTGTGTGTGTGCGCGCGCGTGCATGAACATATACACTCACCAGCCGCTTTATTATGTACACCTTGCTAGTACCTGGTTCAACCCCCTTTTGCCTTCAGAACAGCCTTAATTCTTTGTGGCATAGATTCAAAAAGGTGTTGGAAACATTCCTCAGAGATGTTGGTCCATAATGACATGATGACATCACCCATTCCACCAGTCTGTCCATTCTCCTCTGACCTGTGACATCAGCAATGCGTTTTGTCGACACGACGACACAACTTCCACCCACTGGTTATCTTCTCTTTTTCAGACCATTTTCTGCAAACCCTAAAGAGGGTTGTTAACCCCCAAAACATGAATCAGCTGCAAATCATGAATTATCCGCAAAATCCCAATAGATCAGCACTTTCTAAAATACTAGATCAGCGAATGTGGAACCAATAACCATGGCACATTCAAAGCCACTTCAATCCCCTTTCTTCCCCATTCTGATGCTCATTTTGAACATCGGCAAGTTGTCTTCACTATGTCAAGATCTGTAAATGCACTGAGTTGCTGCCATGTGATTGACTGTTTAGATATTTGTGTTAAAAAGCAATGGAACAGGTGTACCTAATAAAGTGGCCAGCGGGTATATACACACAATATATACGCCATACCATATAATGACTCATCTTATTAGGAGTAGACTTTGTGTTTCACTGTCTGTGTTTGAGGAATCTGCCACTACAGGTGACTTCAAGAGGACAGTGTCCATCCCTGAAACTCCTCGTCTGATAACGCATTGGATGGGCAACCAACTAAATTTTGTATGAAAGCATATTGCACTTCTCTTGAAAAGGGATATTCTTATTTGCTTTTCTACACGACTGCATAGGTGTTCTCACATTTATCTAATGTCTCCTGATGATTGGTTTTTGCAATCAGACTGTTGATATGGAGCTACAACCTATCACTGTCTGTGTGACCAAGGCAGTAAGTCAAAAGCATCTCCGACTGTAACACCCCTGTCACACCTTGATGCTTTAGCCAGCATACGAGGTCTGAAAGTATCGGACCTTTTTATTTTTTTCAAAAACCTGATGGATTTGAATCACGTGTGCTTGCATGAGCAAACCTTGAACCTTCGTGCGCATGCGTGATTTTTTTTCACACCTGTCGATTGCATCATTTGCTTGTAAGCAGCCTTTGTGTGAGGATGGGTGGAGTCTCTCGTCGTTTTTTTCTTTGCAAGGAAATGGCGGAACAACTGGAGCAGCACGACTGCATCAAATTTTGCCAAAACTGGGCGACAGCCAGGTGGAAACCATTCGGATTATTCAGACGGCTTTCGGTGACGATCCTCTGGGCATCACACAGATTAAGGAGTGGTACAACTGGTTTAAAGACGGCCGCACAACGGTGGAGAGCGAGCAACGCTCCGGTCGGCCATCAACATGCTGAAATGACCAGATCATTCCAAAGTGAACGCTGTGGTGATGTGGGTCCGTTGTGTGACTATACGAGAAATTGCGGAAGAGGTGGAGCATATTCCACTGTGACAGAAGATTTTGCCATGAAAAGAGTTGCAGCGAAATTCATTGACACGAAGCTGACGGCGCAGCAAAAGCACCTTTGTGTTGAAGCCTCACAGGACATGTTGTAACATGTCCAGCTCTTCCACCATTCAGAAGATTCAGACAGCTTTCGGTGGCTTTTCAGTCGTGTGACTATCTGAGAAATTGTGGACGGCGCTTTTTGCTGCACTATCAGCTTTGTGCCAATGAATTTCGCTGCAACTCTTTTCATGGCAAAATCTTCTGTCACAGTGGAATGTGCCGAAAAAGTGCTGATGTCCACCTCTTCCACAATTTCTTGGATAGTCACACGGCGGTCCCACATCACCACAGCGTTCACTTTGGAAATGATCTGGTCATTTCAGCATGTTGATGGCCGCCCGGAGCGTGGCGTGCTCTCCACGGTTGTGCGGCCGTCTTTAAACTGTTTGTACCGCTCCGAATCCGAATGGTTTCCACCTGGCCATCACCCAGTTTGTGGCAAAATTTGATGCAGTCACGCTGCTCCACTCGTTCCGCCATTTCCTTGCAAAGAAAAAACGACGAGAGACTCCACCCATCCTCACACAAAGGCTGCTTAGAAGCAAATGACGCAATCGACAGGCGTGAAAAAATTCACGCATACGCATGAAGGTTCAAGGTTGGCTCATGCAAGCACACATGATTCAAATCCATCAGGTTTTTGAAAAAAATAAAAAGGTCTTATACTTTTCTAACAGACCTCGTATGTCGACTGTATTAAAAATGGTGACATACACTGGCATGAAGCAGGCTGTGATGATTAATATACCTTGTACAAATACAAAGTGTGTCAGTATAAAGAGTTTTGAACAATATCACGTCTATTTAGAACTCAGCAGGCCGTAGCAGGAGGCTAAAACAGAATAATTAAGATGACCAATATATTAATGCATTTCCATTTGAATAAGGAGGCCAACAAACCGTTGCAATATGATTTGCAATTCATAACATTTTCAGAGCACTTCCCAGCGTGCACGGTGGCACAAGCACTTAGTGCACTTGCTTCCCAAATAGAACAGTTCTTGTTTCAAGACTGTCCATACTCCATTCTGCTTGTGCAGCTGGAGTTGTGTTTGAAATGCCAAACCAGCTTGTGGTTACCAAACCTACTGTGGTAACATTGAGCAAAATGAAAGAAGCCCAATGAAATCCCAGTGACTGAGGTACAATGAGTGACAACACCACTCAAATTTTACAGTTCACAAATCCATCTGAATCTGTGTTAATGAGCACTTCTTATTTGCTGAGATAATCCATCCCACCTGTGCCATATCCAACCCACGCTCACAGCAGTTTGTGGTACATTTAATTGTACATTAAATAATAAATAATTAATTAAATAAAAATCAAATAAAAAATAAATAATTAAATAAAAAAAGGAATTTAATTAAATAAATAATAATGAATAATTAATTAAATGTACATTAAAGTACATTAATCTATAATGGGGTACAAAAATGGGGTGTTTTTTGTAATGGGGCACAAATTAATGTCATGACAGGGGGCACAAAATGTGGGGTGAAAGGGGGGGGAGTCTGGGGGGTCATGGTTAATGTTTGGCTATGATTAGAGTTAGGAGTCGGGGAAGATTATAAATAGCAAAATAAAACATCTCACGAAAAGTGGGGGCATGGGGGAAAAAAAAGCGTGAGACCGGCCTGGGCATAACAAGATGCTGATTAGACAGCATGATTATTGCACAGGTGTTCAATAGAAAAAGCAAAACAAAGCAAAACTGCACACTTCAGAGTGGCCTTTTATTGTGGCCAGCCTAAGGCACACCTGTGCCTCCTTTTAGAGGTGATTAGATCTTGGAGCAGTTTATTCAATCCAATCCACTTTATTTATATCGCACATTTAACAACAAAAACGTTCCAAAGTGCTGCACATACAGTAGAATCACGATAGATAAAACCCCAATAGTCAAGAAATAAATTAAAAATAAGAAAATTAACAATAAAAATAACTCAAATGTGCAAGATAAATAAATAAATACATACAGCATACAAAAGATAAAACCAATAAAATCTACCAAAATAAAACAAAACCAATAAAACAGGACCACACAACTCATGCAGTGTTAAAAACCAGAGAATAAAAATGGGTCTTCAGACGAGACTTAAAACACTCCACTGTGGGGGCTGTTCAGACATGGAGGGGCAGAGCGTTCCAAAGTCTGGGGCCAGCCACAGAGAAAGCCCAGAGAAAGTTTAGTCAAAGATCAAGGTAAAACCCAGTCCAAAAACCCTTTTTTGTAAACCTCAACAACCAAGAAGCCTGGAAGGATGGTCCAAAGTATATATTGATGAGCAAAATAATTGCGATTGATCGGCATGAATGACTTTATAATGAAGTCAAATAAATCAGAAAAGACACGCACATCCACGATGTGTAAAAAGGCGTGCTGGATCAAAAAAGGCAAGTATCAAAACAAAAAAAATCCACACAACTTGAACCGTGCAAAAAGGCTTATTTAGATATAGATAGCAGTAGTGATGTTTCAGGTGCTGCCCTTCTTCAGATATTATTAGTGCCGTGGCAAACCTGCATATGTACTGAAACTAATTAGTAATTGCCATCACCTGACAAACAACCAGATGTTTTTTATCCATTTATTTTTTCATTGGGTTCAGGGGGAGGTGATGGTCTAGTGGTTAAGGCGCTGGGCTTGAGACCAGAAGATCCTCTGTTCAATTCCCAGCCTGACTGGAAAAATCACTAAAGGCCCTTGGGCAAGGTCCTTAATCCCCTAGTTGCTCTCGGTGTGTAGTGAGCACCTTGTATGGCAGCACCCTGACATCGGGATGAATGTGCGGCATTATTGTAAAGCACTTTGAGCGTCTGATGCAGATGGAAAAGCGCTATATAAATGCAGTCCATTTTACATATGCAGGTGTGCAAGGCACTAATTATGTCTGAAGAAGGGCAGCGCCTGAAAAGTCTGTATAAAGCTTTTTGCATGGGAGTGTTCATGTATTCAGATTTTCTGTTTCGATATTCATAATGAAGTCGCACAGAAGTCATAAGATGAAGTCAGACAGTCAAAAACTCCATCACAGACAGATGTATATTTACTTGTACATTTATATTGCGGTGTGCCTGGCAGATGCCACTCATTTATTGTGTAGATTGAAAAATGGGACATTTTCCGAAAGAAAATCCCATTTTTACACAATATGCAATTAAAATTAAAACCTTGATCGTAGACAATATAAACAACTGTCTTGAATGAAGTAAGACTTTGACAGAAGCTCGTGTTCAGTAAGTAATAACTTGATTTTGACTCATATCAGCGTCACTGCTTAAATTGTCCCTTCATCCCTGGATTTCTGGGAGAAGTACTGACCCTGACGTCGGTCGTCGTCACCGGGTGTAAAATATTCCGTCCTATCCGCTGTCTCTCCTGTTTGGGGCCACTTTAATTGATCCGGGCGCACGGCGCCGGAGAGCTTTCCTTTCTCCCTCCCACCACCTTCTGCTCTCGCTCCACGCTTCACCGGGACATTATTCGCCATGGCCACGCGGCGGGGATCTCGGTGATTGCGGGGAGTAGCAGCGCGGAGGAGGGATGCGAGCATGCGGGCAGCGGTTCCTCCTGCGCGCCCGCGACGCAGCTGTTTGTCCCGGCTGCGTAAACCCGACGCCTGGCCGCCTTTAAATCAGATTACAGAAGCTCTGATCGTTCTCCACGGCTGCACGCGCTGCTGCGTGTTTTCCTAATCGAGCAGGTAGTTGTTGGTGTTGATTTTTGTTTTGAAAAACCTCAACTCTCATTCCTCTGGAGACCATTTCATTTTTGCATGTGGAAGCGACACTGAGGAGAGCTGTGGCATCCATCCATCCATCCGTCCGTCCATCCATCCATCCGTCCGTGCGCGCTGCTGCTGCACACCGTGTTATGAGGATGGAACTGTGACCCTCCTGCAGCGCGTGGTCCCTCACCACCCCTCCTCCTCCTCTTCTTCTTCTTCCACCTCCACAAAATCAGCACTTCTCCCCATTCAGGATTTTTGGATTTGAGGATCTGATTTTCAGTTTGTTCTGCGGGCTGACAGTGACGCAACATCTCACACTTCTCTGCACGAGAAATCCACGCTTATCGGGGCGTGAACTTGCTCCTTCTTCCCGCTAATAAAACGCCATACTTATATCCACAAAGCCTCCGTTTTCTTGCATCCAGCCAAAACACGCGATCATGGATCTGAAAGCGGACTCGGAGGACGTGGACTACAAGGAGCCGGCTCCCATTGAAGTTTTCGCCAGCAGGTCCACGCTGCACGGCATCTCGCACATGTTCACCTACGAGCGGGTGTGCATCAAGCGCACCTTGTGGATTTTGTTCTTCCTGGGCTCCGTGGGTGCGCTGGCGCTGGTGTGCGTGGATCGCGTGCAGTTCTACTTCCAGTATCCACACGTCACCAAACTGGACGAGGTGGCGGCTCAGCTGATGACTTTCCCGGCGGTCACCTTCTGCAACCTCAACTCGTTCCGCTTCAGCCGCGTGACGCGGAACGACCTGTACCACGCCGGAGAGCTGCTCGCTTTGCTCAACGGCAGGTGCGTGCACAAGTCTCTCACACCTTGTTGTGCCTGAGCTCACAGTGCAAAGTGTGTCAACTTTAACCTGAGTGTTCAAATCCAGTGTACCCCCCCAGTTGTTAAAGGAACAAAGTGGGCATTTTTGTTCCTGCTGATCCAATTCCCATCCAGGTGTGTTTTATTTCGTCATTATTTTGTTGATCAGTCAGCAGATAGAAGATCCAGAGTTGTTAACTTGGGGTTTACTCTAATCACCCATTAAAGGACAAGTTCACTTTTTTCAACATTCAACAACTTCTTTGTCTTTCAGCTGTTCTCGTTCAACTGTGAACCAAAGTGAGACCACTCAGTTGAGCATCTGAGTGGTCTCACTTTTGTCAATTCTGCATATACATCATTTTTTAAAACTCAAATGGAAATCAAAAGTAAATTTTGAAAAGAAATAGCAGTAAAGTAGAGGGAGTAACAGGAAGACAGAGGACGGGAAGGAGAGGAACAGTAGTAGCCAGTATTTGTGGTATTTATATTTGTGTATTTATGTTTATATTTTCAAATTGTTTTTCACTTTTGATAGTCTGTATGCTTCTTACCCTGTGTGCTAGTATACAATGCTGCTGGAATCTCAATTTCCCTGAGGGAGTCTTCCCGAGGGATTAATATCTAATCTAATCTAGACTGCAGTTGGTAAAAACATGGTCCCACTCCAAATGGTAAATGGACTGCATTTATATAGCGCTTTTCCATCTGCATCAGACACTCAAAGTGTTTTACAATAATGTCTCACTTTCACCCCAATGTCAGGGTGCTAAATCAAGTCAATCAACTCTGAGTTAATTTATAGGCAGAGGATATCTGTACATAATAATCTATACTACAGTTCACAAAATCTTCCTCCCTCTGGCTGGTCCTGCAGTTAGGCTGAAATAGCTAATCTGATCTCTGTGATTTTCATTGGCCCTGGCCTGGAGTAACACTGGAGGGTTAATTGTCACGTGCCCTCATTTAGAATTAGGTACTATTATTTCAGACAAACGTATTAGGAAGTGACTATTTCTGCGTAGCCATATTAATAGTTCCAAATTCTGTTCAAACATTGCACAGCTTTATTAAGGTTAGGGTTAGGGGTTATGGTTGAGATTAGGGTAAGATTAGTGATTGTGGTTAATGTTGTTTAGGAATCCACATATCAATAGCAAACATGAATAAGTATGTAGCCTCATAATCATGTGAGTAACCTATATTGACCAATGAGAGACACGTCACGTACCAGTGGAATTTCACAATACAAATATGGCTATGTATGGATAGCCACTGCCAAAGTATATGCAGCCTAATTAGCCACAATTCTTTTTCTTCTATAAAGTTTTATGATGATTGACAGACCGACAACTGCATTGCTGCCACCATCTGGACAGGTGTGTGAAATGTCCGTATTGCAGGTAAATGATGAATGATGATTGCAATTCCATTCCAGCAAATATGATTTCAGCATTCACAATCTTCACCTTGTAATGTTCCTGCCCGTAGGGTGAGTAGTTTGCTAGTATTAATTATACAATATTCTATTCCTATGTAGGGCTTCTGATTGATCAATCTAGGTCACGTGATTATGACAGTACACACTTTTAGTTTAAAAAAATTTCCTTTGAGAAGTGAAGCTCTCAAACTTTTTGTGTGGCTTCAAAATAGCAGTTGTGTCTCACAGCAACAAGGTTATGAGGTCGCTTCCCGAATTGTCCTTTCTGTGTGGACTTTGGCTGTTCCCCCTGAAAAACTCTACAAAAGTCGTGATCTCACACATGCAGTGAGGAACTTTACTCGACAGGAAACGTGTATGCAATGATCAGTGGTGGGCACAGCTAACCAAAAAGTTAGCTTTGATAACCATTAATCCAATAACTGAAAAGTTATCTTTCATGACGCTAAACAGATAAAGTGCTAAAACTTTTATTACAGATAACAGATAACCGATAACTTTTATTATTAATTTGGACATGGCTACATCAGATTACACTGTCAGCTTCTAATAACCCAGTTTCACTTTCACTTTCACTTTGCTGGGTAAATTCAAGAATCACAAACACATAAGAATGCACAAAAAAAATTAATGAATAAAAAAAAAAAAAAAAGACCCCAAATACTGTCATCATCTTTTAAAGGCAGTAATACACCGTATTAGAAGTTACAGTTTATCTTGGCTGGACCCTTGACTGGAGTAAGTGGGTATGTAAAATTAATGAATGAATCTAACTTTCTAACTTTACCGCAGTCATTTCATACATGAAGTAGAATAAAAAACTAACATGATTGGGATTAAAACCTGGGATCACTGGCTCTGGAGTCGGATGCCCTACCATTTACACCACAGTGTCTCACGTTTTGCACTGGGTCACAATGTGATGTCATCACACATAACAGCTGAGAAAACCCAAATGTAATCTAAAACCTAACCCTAAATCTAAACCTTCTTGATTTAAATATTTTTATTGGGAAAGGAAGCAGTGTGTACGAGGGCTGTCAATAAAGTAACGGTCCTTTTTATTTTTTTCAAAAACTATATGGATTTCATTCATATGTTTTTACGTCAGACATGCTTGAACCCTCGTGCGCATGCGTGAGTTTTTCCACGCCTGTCGGTGACGTCATTCGCCTGTGAGCACTCCTTGTGGGAGGAGTCGTCCAGCCCCTCGTCGGAATTCCTTTGTCTGAGAAGTTGCTGAGAGACTGGCGCGTTGTTTGATCAAAATTTTTTCTAAACCTGTGAGACACATCGAAGTGGACACCGTTCGAAAAATTAAGATGGTTTTCAGTGAAAATTTTAACGGCTGATGAGAGATTTTGAGGTGATTCTGTCGCTTTAAGGACTTTTCACGGTGCGAGACGTCGCTCAGCGCTCTCAGCCGCCGTCGTCAGCCTGTTCAAGCTGAAAACCTCCACATTTCAGGCTCTATTGATCCAGGACGTTGTGAGAGAACAGAGAAGTTTCAGAAGAAGTCGGTTTCAGCATTTTATCCGGATATTCCACTGTTAAAGGAGATTTTTTTAATGAAAGACGTGCGACGCTCCGCCACAGGAAAAACACCTCTGTTGAAAGCCTTAAGGACAAGTTGGAACATGTCCTGCTGTTAAACAATTTCTCATATACTCACTCCACTGAAATCCATCAAAAGCCGCCTGGATTTTACAAATGGTTATCAACACGGAGGTGTTTTTCCTGTGCCGCCGCACCGCGTTGGCTGCGTCCCGACGCGCGGACCCGTCCGCACGTCTTTCATTAAAAAAATCTCCTTTAACAGTGGAATATCCGGATAAAATGCTGAAACCGACTTCTTCTGAAACTTCTCTGTTCTCTCACGACGTCCTGGATCAATAGAGCCTGAAATGTGGAGGTTTTCAGCTTGAACAGGCTGACGACGGCGGCTGAGAGCGCTGAGCGATGTCTCGCACAGTGGGAAGTCCTTAAAGCAACAGAATCACCTCAAAATCTCTCATCAGCCGTTAAAAGTTTCACTGAAAACCAGCTTAATTTTTCGAACCGTGTCCACTTCGATGTGTCTCACAGGTTTAGAAAAAATTTTGATCAAACAACGCGCCAGTCTCTCAGCAACTTCTCAGACAAAGGAATTCCGACGAGGGGCTGGACGACTCCTCCCACAAGGAGTGCTCACAGGCGAATGACGTCACCGACAGGCGTGGAAAAACTCACGCATGCGCACGAGGGTTCAACCATGTCTGACGTAAAAACATATGAATGAAATCCATATAGTTTTTGAAAAAAATAAAAAGGACCGTTGCTTTATTGACAGACCTCGTATATCTAACTGGCACCTTCTCAGCATGGTTGCAAGTAACTAGTGGTATGCCCCAAGGATCTGTCATTGGACCAATGTATTGTGCATGAATTATCTGAGTTATGAAACCAGGCTGAAAGTTTGAAAGGGACAGGAAGTGGCCAGAAAGTACTACACAAAATAGGAAACAGATGTGAATCATCTGAGTTTGGAACTGTTTTTAAATCAAAAGGAAATATACAAATCTCAGACTTCACTTTATTATGTTAGTAGATTCAGATTCAATTTATTATTATACCCTTTGGGAAAAATTAGTTTACAGTGAGTGAGTCATCTCGTTCGGTAAACACACAGCAAAACACAGAACAAGACATAGTAGTCATAAGATATCTTGATCTTAGAAATATTTCTTCAGCAACAGGATTGTGTGTACATGTGGGAGATTCTGCCGGGTTTCATAGTATCAGCACTCACTATTAACTGGTTTAAAAACTGCTGTGACTAGTTTTATTTTGGTTTCTTCATGAATTTATGTCTTTAATTTAGATAATGATAATACTGGAGATTTGGAGAATGACAATATACTGTAGGGTCAGCATGGCTCTCAGTGTCCCCTCATGATGTGTGCTTTCATGCATCATCTACACATTTTTAGCACTGTTAAATGAGTTATGAATCTTATATAGTAAGCACCTGCAGCGTGGCAGCCAAGTGGTTTGTGCGCTTGTTTCAAGAGCAGGGTCTCGGTTCAAGACCACCCTTGTCCATTCTTCATGTGTGCCAGGAGAAAGGTTTAATTATTTTAGGAAGGTCACGTTATATTTATTATCATATACCTATAAATGATACGCCAATATGATTAGATAAAACACTAAAGAATAAATAGCAATACACCCTTTTTGCGGATGGGTAATATTTTTCATACTACCTGAGCAATCAGCCAATCCAGACAGCGGAGCGGCGCCACGACGAAGAGGCGCGGTCAGAGGAACTGTGAAATACTGGTGAGTCACTATTAATAATTTCTTACGTGTCCAACCTCGTAGGTTGATTGTTAAAATTAAATTTGTTAGTTCACTAAAACCAGAAAACCACACATATGGTTATATGTATGGTTTTCTTCAGGGTGTATAAAGCCATAATCACTTATCAGGCTTTCATAATTTTTAATGCTTCCATGATGCATTAAATGTGCATAAAACGTTTGCACAGCACTGTATATATAAACAGTCTAATGTGTGAGGTTCTGTTACTCTGTGTGCAGCGGCTCACGCGGCTCTGTGCCTGGTTAACGTGGATGCTGCCATCTCACTCGATGGACAAACTGCACTACAGGCTTCATAAATATGATCCATTGCACCAATGAACCACACAACCATATTATTACAGATATTTGTCATAAAATGCTCACAGAGTCGTCATTCGGTTATGCTAACGTTAGCTGTTAGCGGTACGCTATGTAAAATATGAACTCATTTTCAACAAACGTGAACGATTAAATCCATCATGAATCATTGCTTTAAAGTGCTCGCCTTGGTCACATCATCAGCCATGTCTGAAAATAAACTTTAAACATATAAATTAATAACAAGAATAAAACCTATTCACTTTTGGGTTTTTGGATGGATCACAAACCAGCTTTAGAGGTGTATACTGCCACCTGCTGCATTGGAATGTGTGGAATCACAACATTAATTATTCTAAGTCAATACAACACAAATAAAATGAAAAATAAATTCATAAAAATGCACAGTAAACATCTTTAAGCTGTTAGGAAGCAGCACAAGTTTGAAAGTTTTGGCACAGTCATAAAAAAAACCTTTTAAAAGTGCTATAATTTATTTATAGTCTAAAACTATCATGTTGATTCCAGTGGTGTGCTTATTTTTTCCATGTTTGCAACTTGTAGGTCCTCTTCACCTGGGTGAAGGCTGTGCTCGTTATTCTAATTATCTTACAATTTATGACTTCTTACAATACATGTTGCTGGTAACATCACTAAATTTTACAAGAAACGATTACATCACAGCCGCTGTAAGCACACTCACATAAAATACTGTTTTTTTAAGACTGGTGTAGTGTTGATATAAACCAACCAATTATTGTTTGGGTTAATAGGGATCTAAAAGGAATTGTTTGCACCATCTGTCATGCTTAGTTTTCATGTTACAGGGTAACATACAGGGGTGCCAGAAAAAAATCGATTCATGTCCGAATCGCAATTCTTATTTATTACGATTCTGAATCGATCCAAAATGTCAGAGAATCGATTTTTAAAAAGCATTTTTTAAAACATTTTCTTACTTACTCGCTGCGTGTACTGTTTGTCAGGCAACGTCTTCCGTACTACAGCGTCCCCACGAGGGGAGGGTCCGGCGTGCTTCAAACATTCGTGAGCTGTAGCTTAGCATGGCAGACGAAGAGCTAATTCAGCCAGCACCGTCTTTGCTGAAGGCAAATGTTTGAGCGCATTTTGGATTTTATTATTTGCTGCGTAAGAAGGAGCTTTACATGACTTATGCAGTGTGCAAAATCTGCAAAACGAAAGTCAAGTACTTCGGAAACACTTCAACTCCACAAGCCCACATGCTACGCTATGACCCGGAGCTAAAAGGAGCGGAGCATCGGTATCTGCCGACGACTGACCAGTGCTTTGCTAAACTGCCAGCCAACTCTGAACGAGCAAAGCAGATAAGTAAATTTACATCTAGAATCACTTGATTAACCTTGTAAAGCTGCATTTTCTTAAACATAAACATTTTTTAAGTAATATAAGTATTTCTCAGAGTTGTTTGAATCGAAAACTGATTCTGAATCCAATCGTCACCCCAAGAATCGGAATCGAATTGAATCGTGAGTTGTTGTACGAGTCACATCCCTAGTAACATATGTCATAGAATTCAATGAATGGTGACCTTTCTTGACCTTTACTTTGGAGACAAAGCATTGAACACCGTCAAAACTAGTCTATTTATTGATCCTTTTATTTCAACCAATAATTTGTATATTGTTTTGTTGAAATTGGAGCAACTTTAACTTTTGACTCCAAACTGAAATTGACCTTTGTCACCATTTTTGCTGTTTTTACCTCATAACTCCAGAACATTCCATCATAGATAGAACAAACTATACTTTTTTTGGAATTGCTATGATCAGACAAATGATGTGATATACACTCAACAAAAATATAAATGCAACACTTTTGGTTTTGCTCCCATTCTGTATGAGATGAACTCAAAGATCTAAAACTTTTCCACATACACAATATCACCATTTCCCTCAAATATTGTTCACAAACCAGTCTAAATCTGTGATAGTGAGCACTTCTCCTTTGCTGATGTAACCGCTAGTTATGGCTCTTTAGAAGTTGTCAGAGACATTAACTGAGCGCCCTTAATTTAAGGTTCTTTTCGAGGAGGAGAACAACACAATTATGACCCGTAAGTAAAGCTGGAAAAAAAAAACCACATTGCCGACATTTATTTAATTAATAAAGAACACATGAAAACTTTTTATCTTGCTTTCTTTTTTTTTTTCCACACACACACACACACACATATATATATATATATATATATATATATATATATATATATATATATGTATAGTGTCTTTAAATTGTCTTTTGAACCATCAAAAGAAAAAAAAAATAGGAAAAAGTTGACAGAAAACTTCAGAGCTCTGAATAAAAAATAATATGAATAAACCCCAAAGTCCTTCAATGTTCATTTACCCGGGTAGTATGTTTTTTTTTTTAAAGTTGTGTGTCCCACGTGCGGGTGTGTGCATTAGATCTCCTTATCTGGGGCCTTTGGATAGAGACACCGGAAGTAGGCGAGTGGCAAGACGCTCCTCTTCTCTCTACTGGCCCCACATGCATCCAGAGAAGTTCGCTGATGAAATCAATCTCTCAGGAAAAAAAAAAATAACCGGAGTCAAGGAAAATATATATACACATTAATGCTGTCCGGGTCCTTTCTTGTACGAATCTTGGTTCTCACAGGATTAATCACTCGAAACAAAAGTAGGGTTTTTTTTTTCTTTCCACCACTATTCTTCAATGCAAACGTTTCCTTCATACTTGGTATCTCGCTCTGCTCATACAGCAACAAGTGCTCTTCATCTACTAATATCCCTTCCTAACAGTGTTACTACTGCCCCTAGTGGATGGGAATGGAAATTTCAAGTACATAGATAAACAGCACATAGGAAATATAATAGAAACTGTTGAATGAGGCTAACTGGAAAATTTGAGTGGGTTACATCCTCCCCTCCTAAATCTGCATGCATCCTTGCATGTCCTACTCTACATTGCAAGTGTACCTTACAGTATATCAGTGGGTAAAGGGGTCAAGTTGTATATACAAGGGGCATTGACTAGGGTCTGGGAGAAATCTTGGTCTAAACCAGCTAAGATGGAATGCATTACAGTGAGTAGGGGGTTTCCTAGAGTGGAGTATATAAGTCTTTGGGGGGCTGCTCGCTCTCGTGCCGATCTTTTCAGTGGTACCTCACTGTCAGGGACAACTTCAGCGTCTGCTACCTCCATTCGTTCCAGTACATCTCCACTGGGCTTCAGTGGTGAGGCATCCTTTCGTTCACTTCCCGGGCTATGACGCTCACTGGGATCTGTTGCAAGAACTTCAGCTGTTACAGACTCGGATTCAGACAGTTCCTGAGACAGGCTTGTTTCATCATTCGTAGGCTCAAATGCTGGAGCTTCGGGATCAAGCACAGATTTTTCAGAACTCACGCTAACGTCTGGTCTCTCAGGACTCGGTTCAGCTCCCAACTGAGTGTCACATTTGGCTGACTGGCCAGTTTCAGGTTTTTCAACTTGTGGAATCTGTCTTTCCTGTTCAGCTTGAACATTTTTTGACTCCCTCAAAAGTTGATCATAGAGGGAATAATACTCCTCTCCATCATTGTCAGATTCCTCTTCTTCATCCTCAGGTTGATCAGGTTCAAGAGCAGGCAAGTTGTCAGGTTTTTGTTGGGACTTACTTCTCTTAGGTTGTTCGTCGTCGACAGTGGATGGGAGGAACCCACATGGCAAAAGTAAATCTCTGTGCAAGACCCTTTCAGGTCCATTTACATGCTCAGGGACTACGACATAGACAGGGGAGTCTTGAATTTGTTTGATGACCTTGTAAATGGTTTCACTCCACCTATTGGCAATTTTATGCTTCCCTCTGATACCAACATTGCGCACAAGGACTCTGTCTTCGGGTAACAGTATGGACTCTCTCACTTTGCTGTCAAATCTGCGTTTGTTTTGCAAAGCAGTCTTCAGACTGTGTTCGGTTGTAAGTCTGTAGCTCTCTGTTAGACTCTCCGTCAGCTTTTTGACATACTCTGTGTGGGATATCTTACTGAGACCTTCTGGGGTGAATCCAAATGCAAGGTCAAGTGGAAGCCTTGGTTGGTGGCCAAACATCAACTGGTAAGGAGAATAGCCTGTGGTGTCGTTTTTAGTGCAATTATATGCATGTACCAGAGGTTGCATGAAATCCTTCCACTTCACCTTATCTCCTTCTTCCAGCGTTCTAAGCATCTCCAACAGTGTCCTGCTAAAACGCTCAACGGGAATGCCCTGGGGATGGTAAGGGGTTGTCCTTGTCTTTTTGATGCCGAGCAATGCGCAGAGGTCTTTGATCAGAGCTGATTCAAAGTCACGTCCTTGGTCGCTATGCAACCGTTCAGGAAATCCGTAGTGAATGAAAAAGTTGTTCCAGAGAGCTTTTGCCACAGTCTTAGCCTTTTGGTCAGCTGTAGGAACTGCCACTGCATACTTAGTGAAATGGTCTGTTATCACTAGAATGTTCTTAGTGCCCCTTCCGTCTGGCTCTAACGACAGGTAGTCCATGCAGACCAACTCTAAAGGACGACTAGTCTTAATGTTCACAAGGGGAGCACTTCTCTCAGTTTGCACTTTCCTTCGGATACATCGCTCACATGTTTGGATCTTCTCACTCACATCAACGGACATACAGGGCCAATAGAACCGGGCACGGACTAAGTCCAGTGTTCTTTCAATGCCCATGTGTCCAACAGCATCATGGAGGTTTTCCAGCGCAGTTTTTCTGTACTTGACTGGGAGGACAAGTTGATGAGAAAGTTCACCCTGGCTCACTCGTCTTCTGTACAGGACATCACTTGAAAAGACGAACTGGTTCATTGCCCTCAGCATCAACTGGACTCCTCTGTCTTCACGACACTTTGCTCTGTAGGAGAGTCGTTTCCCCGCCTTCACAATGTCAATGACCCTACTGATGACTGGATCCTCTCTTTGCTCACAGGCCCAATCTTCAAGAGACATCCGTGGTAACGTACAGGACCCAGGCATATCTACCTGAGAGAACTCTTCAGGGATAGCAGAAACCTCCATTGTCAAACACTCGATTGTCACAGGTGGATGTATGGAGTCTGACCCATTGTCTGTCACTGGAGAGTGCTGGTGCCTCTGACAAACTGCCTTCACAGCCTCAGATGGGAAATCAGTTCCTTTGTCTTCCTGGAAGAACTGTGCAAGGAAACGCTGGATACGATTCTCATCATCGTCGGAAGTGGAAGCAGGCTGGCAGTGGTCATGTGAATGGGGTCACCTGGTCAAACCATCTGCATCTTGGTTTTTCTTCCCAGCTCTGTACTGGATGTTGAAGTCAAAACTTGAAAGGGCTGCTAGCCAGCGATGGCCTGCAGCGTCGAGCTTGGCAGATGTAAGAACGTACGTCAATGGGTTGTTGTCTGTGATAACGGTGAATTTTGCTCCGTAAAGATAGTCAAAGAACTTTTCTGTGACGGCCCATTTTAAAGAGAGAAATTCAAGTTTGTGTGCAGGGTATCTTCGCTCACAACGGTTCAGTCCTCTGCTCACATAGGCTATCACTCTCAATTTGCCTTCTTGTTCTTGGTATAATGCGGCACCAAGTCCATGAGTGCTGGCATCAGTGTGTACTATGTAGGGCTTTTCATGTCAGCAAAGGCAAGAATTGGAGCTGAGGTGAGTTTTTGAATGAGAGCTTTAAATGCATCCTCACAGACTGGTGTCGATTTCTCATCAAAAGGCTTTTTGTAGTTGACACTCGAGGGGCGATGAGAGCTGCTGTATGGGGAAACCAGCTTTCTCTTTGGCGGCAAGTACCCAGCAGTCAAGTCATTCAGAGGCCTTGCGATTTTGGAGTAGTCTTTTATGAATCTCCGGTAATATCCAACAAATCCAAGGAATGATTTCAGCTCTTTGATGTTGTTAGGTCGGGGCCACGTGGTCAGGGCAGCAGTCTTTTGGGGGTCAGTTTCTACTCCATTCGCGGACACAACATGTCCAAGTTATTTCACAGTTGTTCTAAAGAATTGACATTTCTCTGGCGAGAGTTTCAGGCCAAATTCTCTCAACCTCTGAAGAGTTCTCAGTAAACGTTCTTCATGCTCCTCAAGTGTTTCCGAGAACACAATGACGTCATCGAGAAAGACTAAGACCTCTCTCAGGTTCATCCCTCCCATACACTTCTCCGTGACTCTCTGAAATGTACTGGGGGCATTGGTAACCCCTTGAGGCATCCGGTTGAATTCCCAGAACCCCACTGGTGTCACAAACGCTGTCTTACACTTGTCGTCCTCATCCATGTCAACTTGATAGTAGCCAAACTTGAGGTCCATGATTGAGAACCACTTCGACCCGGTGAGGACTGAGAAGGCTTCTTCAATGTTGGGTAAAGCGTGTGCGTCCTTGATTGTCTGTCTGTTCAATTTCCTGTAATCTACGCACAGTCGAATGTCACCATTCTTCTTCTTAACCACAACGATCGGAGACGCGAAGGGGCTCTCGGACTCACGTATCACACCAACATCTTGAAGTTCCTTCAGGTGTCTCCGAACAGCCTCATAATCGGAAGGATGGATTGGTCTGGGTCTCTGTTTAAATGGGATTGGATCTGACAAGCGTATCTTGTGTTTAATTTCAGTTGTGTGACCAAAGTCGAGGTCATTGAGTGCAAAGACATTGGATACTGAATTGAGTTTCTTAGCAATTCTGTCCTTCCATTCTGCGGACAGAGGAGAGTCACCAAAGTCGAAGGTGAGTTTGCCACTATCAGACACATGCATGGTGTTGCAAATTGCAGAAGCTGAGCCGAGACGTGGTGGCTCACTCTGGGTGATTTTGTTGCCCGATACAGGTAAGCGTGACACAGCCGTGATGAATGAAAGCTTTGCCAGGTCATGGCCTCTGGAGAGCCTGATGTCATGTGCGGTCTCGTTCTTAACCAGGACAGGCAACTTAAAAGAGGGGACTGAGGGACTCGTCATGACATAGCTACAGAACAGAAGGCCAGCAGGTAGGCCGGACTGAGGGGGCTCAACTAAGAGGGTGGTGTTAGTTGATACAGGGACATGTCTGGCGTATCCATTCAAAGCCAACCTTTCCCCCGCAGGAATGATGACACACGTTTTGCTCTGTAACTTCACAGTCCCTACCCGCCCATTCTGCTGGTTTATCTTGAACCTGTTGTACAAACGTTTTACAAGTGGGGAACAGTTGCCACTGTCGCTTCTGTGTTTCTCATTCTGGGTGGGTGCACAGTTCTCGTAAAAAGGATCCAGAGCGTTTGTGCCAATCAAGAAGGGGACATGCATGTTGGTTCTGTGGTCAGGCACTACAAGTGCAAGGGTGTGGATCTTCACAGGTTTCCCCATGACGTTCTCTGGAAAATCAATGCTAACCTGGATGTAACCAGAGTAGGGTACTTCTTGACCACCAGCCCCTTCTATGTCTAACAAATCTTGAATAGGGTAAATGGGCAGGTGTGTCTTGTGAAAAGATTGGGAAACTGTGGTGACCTGAGAACCTGAATCTAGAAGGCTATCGCACTGAACACCCTCGATGACAACAGCAGAGGTACACTTTGGCCCTATTAAACCTATTGGAATAGCACCACCCAGTGGCTGGCTTGGGGAATGGCTTTCACATAATGCAGTTTCTCTTGTCCGGTGTTCTGGGGGACATTTTGGTTCATGTGGGGGTGCAGTGAGTCCCTCTACTGCAACCCTGTCCAGTTTAAATGCCCATACTGAGTTTGCCATTGATCCTGTTTTGTCTTCAGTTCTCTGTATTTCTGGTCCACCAGTGGTTTATTGGGGGGATTTTCACACTGTCTAGCCAAGTGACCGTCATTGCCACACTTGAAGCAGAACCAAGCCTTCGGCATGGGCTTGGAGAGTGTCTGTTGGGAGTGAACTGCAACTACAGCACTAGCTGAAGGGGTTCCAGTAACTGTAGTCTGGGGGTCTTTCTTAACATACTTTTGCTTTCGTTGTTCTCTCTTACTTGTGAGCTGCATTTTTAGTTCAGCAACCTGCTTACGTAAAGCCTCAGTTTCGTTCATGTATGTCTGGAGAACATTAGAACTTGGGTCATGACAGAAAGATGCTTCTTCCACTAGCTGCACGTTCATGGATCTGGTCTTTGAGCTGCCTAGATGGCGGTGCATACGATCTTGTTTGGCCACTCTGCGGTCTTCCTCTGTTCTCACTTGAAGCAGGAATTCGGAAAAATCTGGGGGCGTCTCTGTTTTCAGACTTAACTGCAAGGACAAAATGAGAGATTGGTCCCAGCATCCACGCTGGAACTGCCGCAGCACCTGGTTGTTGGCGTCAGCTTTGGCAATACCACCCCTCTTTATGACCATAGTGATTAACACCTGCAGTCGCTGCAGGTACTCTGAGGCTCTCTCTCCAGCGTTCTGATGTGTGCTGAGAAATCTTGCAAAAATCTCTTGCCCGTCCTCCACTAGTCCATAAGCTGACTCGAGAAGCTTCACATAGTCAGAGGGGGCTGAATCTGGGCCTAGCTGTCTCACTAAATCGGAGGCTGGGGGGAGGAGGCTTTCTAGGATTTGACGTCGTTGTATGTCACGGGGGGTTTTATCCTGAATCATGAGCTCTACGTGGAGAGACCATGTCTGAAAATCTGCTTCATTAGCAGGCTTGGGGAGTTTGCCTGAAAAGGGACGAAGGCGTTTGAATCCTTGGCTTGAAGTATCAACTTTGTTGTTTTTAATGACATGCTCTACTATTATCTTCTGCACATCTGGTGGGTTGACAATGTCTTCACTGAATACTCTTTGGGGAGTTTGGAATGAATGCCCTGTGGTGTACTTGCTTTTAGGGGTGTGTTCAAGGGAATAATGTTGAGGTGGGCATGCACTGATGTGTTTTTTACAAACTAGGGGGGCGCTACTGTCATCAGAGTCAGCTTCGCTATTAGAGCTAGTGTCGCTACTTAATCCTAGGGGTTCGGCCTTGGGGGGTTTCTGAGGAGTGGGAGTCATTCTATAAGCCTTGTCTACACACCACAATATCTCAGGATTCCTAGGACTGGAAAAGTATTCAACTGCTTCAGATAGTAGGTTAGCTGATTCCTCCGATTCAGACTCCACAAGGGCTTTAACACCATTCGCTTGCCCTGTCTGTCTAACTCGTAGCACCTTTTTCACAGTTCCATGAGTGGAACAAAATTTGGTAATCTGCTCGTCAGTGTCATGCAACGTAATACCCTCAACATACACAGCATTTCTCAAGTTAACACCATATGCATTCTCAGTATCCATGGTAACCCAAAAAGTGAAAATTCAATTCACAGTATGGACTTCAAACTATTGAAAATAGAGAAAGTAGTACAATGTATCTTATCAGTCAAACCGGCAATAAAAGTAGTCAAAAATAAACATATACTCCTCCTGGCTGCTGGCTCGCCAAATTATGTAACCGCTAGTTATGGCTCTTTAGAAGTTGTCAGAGACATTAACTGAGCGCCCTTAATTTAAGGTTCTTTTCGAGGAGGAGAACAACATAATTATGACCCGTAAGTAAAGCTGGAAAAAAAAAAAACACATTGCCGACATTTATTTAATTAGTAAAGAACACATGAAAACTTTTTATCTTGCTTTCTTTTTTTTCACACACACACACACACACACACACACACACACATATATATATATATATATATATATATATATATATATATATATATATATATATATATATATATATATATATATAGTGTCTTTAAATTGTCTTTTGAACCATCAAAGAAAATAATAGAAAAATAGAAAAAATAGGAAAAAGTTGACAGAAAACTTCAGAGCTCTGAATAAAAAATAATATCGAATAAACCCCAAAGTCCTTCAATGTTCATCTACCCGGGTAGTATGTTTTTTTTTTTAAAGTTGTGTGTCCCACGTGCGGGTGTGTGCGTTAGATCTCCTTATCTGGGGCCTTTGGATAGAGACACCGGAAGTAGGCGAGTGGCAAGACGCTCCTCTTCTCTCTACTGGCCCCACATGCATCCAGAGAAGTTCGCTGATGAAATCAATCTCTCAGGATTGATATACACATTAATGCTGTCCGGGTCCTTTCTTGTACGAATCTTGGTTCTCACAGGATTAATCACTCGAAACAAAAGTAGGGTTTTTTTTTTTCTTTCCACCACTATTCTTCAATGCAAACATTTCCTTCATACTTGGGATCTCGCTCTGCTCATACAGCAACAAGTGCTCTTCATCTACTAATCTCCCTTCCTAACAGTGTTACTACTGCCCCTAGTGGACGGGAATGGAAATTTCAAGTACATAGATAAACAGCACATAGGAAATATAATAGAAACTGTTGAATGAGGCTAACTGGAAAATTTGAGTGGGTTACACTGAGATAATCCATCCCACCTCACAGGTGTGCCATATCAAGATACTGATTAGACACCATGATTAGTGCACAGGTGTGCCTTAGACTGCCCACAATAAAAGGCCACTCTGAAAGGTGCAGTTTTATCACACAGCACAAATGTCGCAAGATTTGAGGGAGCGTGCAATTGGCATGCTGACAGCAGGAATGTCAACCAGAGCTGTTGCTCGTGTATTGAATGTTCATTTCTCTACCATAAGCCATCTCCAAAGGCGTTTCAGATAATTTGGCAGTACATCCAACCAGCCTCACAACCGCAGACCACGTGTAACCACACCAGCCCAGGACCTCCACATCCAGCATGTTCACCTCCAAGATCGTCTGAGACCAGCCACTCGGACAGCTGCTGAAACAATCGGTTTGCATAACCAAAGAATTTCTGCACAAATTGTCAGAAACCATCTCAGGGAAGCTCATCTGCATGCCCGTCGTCCTCATCGGGGTCTCGACCTGACTCCAGTTCGTCGTCGTAACTGACTTGAGTGGGCAAATGCTCACATTCGCTGGTGTTTGGCACGTTGTTCAGGGCAGATGGCAGACAGCGTGTGTGGCGTCGTGTGGGTGAGCGGTTTTCTGATGTCAGTGTTGTGGATCGAGTGGCCCATGGTGGCGGTGGGGTTATGGTATGGGCAGGCGTCTATTATGGATGAAGAAAACAGGTGCATTTTATTGATGGCATTTTGAATGCACAGAGATACCGTGACGAGATCCTGAGGCCCATTGTTGTGCCATACATCCAAGAACATCACCTCATGTTGCAGCAGGATAATGCACGGCCCCATGTTGCAAGGATCTGTACACAATTCTTGGAAGCTGAAAATGTCCCAGTTCTTGCATGGCTGGCATACTCACCGGACATGTCACCCATTGAGCATGTTTGGGATGCTCTGGACCGGCGTATACGACAGCGTGTACCAGTTCCTGCCAATATCCAGCAACTTCGCACAGCCATTGAAGAGGAGTGGACCAACATTCCACAGGCCACAATTGACAACCTGATCAACTCTATGCGAAGGAGATGTGTTGCACTGCATGAGGCAAATGGTGGTCACACCAGATACTGACTGGTATCCCCCCCCCCCAATAAAACAAAACTGCACCTTTCAGAGTGGCCTTTTATTGTGGGGCAGTCTAAGGCACACCTGTGCACTAATCATGGTGTCTAATCAGCATCTTGATATGGCACACCTGTGAGGTGGGATGGATTATCTCAGCAAAGGAGAAGTGCTCACTATCACAGATTTAGACTGGTTTGTGAACAATATTTGAGGGAAATGGTGATATTGTGTATGTGGAAAAAGTTTTAGATCTTTGAGTTCATCTCATACAAAATGGGAGCAAAACCAAAAGTGTTGCGTTTATATTTTTGTTGAGTGTAGTTTTCAACATGATTGGAGCATTTTTAAAGTTTGACCTCTGTGTAATTCTTCATTGACCCCTACCTGGTTACAGCTACCAACCTGGGATGGCTATCATACATTTTTGAGGAGGATGGCCACCATAACAACCTTTGGAAAATGGGAAGCATTTTTGTGTGTGTGTGTGTGTGTGTGTGTGTGTGTGTGTGTGTGTGTGTGTGTGTATTCCTCTTTTCATAAGCTTTCTGAAAATGTAGGGTTTTACCAAATCTCCCCCAAAATTTTAACAAGCCTATGAATCATTAAATCAGGAATCTGACTAATATTCTAATAATAAATACTAATAAATATAATGTAATATAATGTATAATATAATATAATATAATATACAGAACTGACTAGATTTTCTTTCAGGTGTTTTGTACAGCCCAGTCTCACATTTTTTATTTGTGCTCCAGTCATAAAATGATTCAAATTTTTGTGATGGGGGGTGGTTAACTCACTATTACTAACCCTAACCCTACCCCCAACCCTAACCTTAATCATAACCTAACCCTACTCCTTCTCTGAACCCTAACCATAACTCCCTCCACCCCGAGCCCACCGCTTCACTTTTAATTTTGTGCAGCCGTCGCGGAATGTATTAGAATAAATTTGTGCTCCCATTATGAACATTTTGCACTTTTCGTGATGATATCACGAACCAATAGATTAATGTATATTTCATGCTGCTGAATCATGACATGACTGGGTTGGTTTTGTACCACAGTTGATACTACTGACAAATAAAAAGTAGGCTGTTAGCATTATTTTGAGAGCAACACTGGAATTTTTATTATTATTATTATTATTTTGTATGGTTGCCCTGTTCACTGCACACTCAAGGTCAAGGTCAAGATCAGGTTTATTTATAAAGCACATTTACAAACAGTCAACACTGCCCCAAAGTGCTGTACAGTAAAAGGAATTAAAATTATATTTAGTTAAATACAAGAACAAAATAAATCAACAAAACAATAAAATATGTGGCAGTATTCAGCTCATCTTGTGTTAAAAGCCATTGCAAAAAGATGTGTCTTTAAAAGATTCTTAAAAGATTCATTTGAAGGAGCCAGTCGGACATTTAATGGCAGAGAGTTCCAGAGCTTGGGCCCCGCAATAGCAAAGGCTGTGTCTCCCCTGGTCTTCAGCTTAAACCTGGGACAGACCAGTAAACTATGGTCCGCGGAGCGGAGGGCTCTTCCTGGAGTGTGCAGTGACAGCATATCAGATAAACAGAATGGGGCTTGACCGTGAATTGATTTTAAAACAAGCAACAAAATCTTAAAATCAATTCTAAAAGCAACAGGTAACCAGTGCAGTGAAGATAAAACAGGAGAAATGTGTTGGTGCCAGTGAGCAGACGCGCAGCTGCATTTTGCACCATCTGGAGGCGATACAGAGACGACTGATTAAGACCAACATACAGAGAATTGCAGTAGTCTAAACGAGACGTGATCAAGGCGTGCACAACCTGTTCCAGCTGTTTTGGGGACAGGTAACGCTTGATTTTACTTAAAAGTCTAAGCTGGAAGAAGCTTGTTTTGACCACTGTGTTGATCTGCTTCTCGAATTTAAAAGAGCTGTCTATAAAAACACCAAGGGTCTTAGCAGATGAACGACAGTAGGGGGCGAGTGAACCAAGGGCAGAAAGGTCAAGGTCACCAAGGACCACAGTCTCTGTTTTTCTTTCATTTAGATTCAAAAAGTTTAAAGACATCCAGTCTTTGACTTCTTGAAAGCAGGTCTGTAGGATGGCAGATGAGTTTGTTTTAATGTTCAGAGGTAAATAAATCTGCACATCATCAGCAAAGCAGTGAAACTGAATGTTATATTTCTTAAAAATTGATCCCAAAGGAAGCAAATAGAGCGAAAATAGAATTGGCCCTAAGATTGAACCTTGAGGTACTCCACAAGTCAAAGGGGCTTTCTGTGACGCAAACCGTGTGCCTGTTACTACCATTAAACCTTATTCTAACTGCATCTGCTGTGAGAGTTCGCATTTGTGTCCATCTGGTTTGTGCCCCATTCTGACAGTAATAGTGGTTGGTTCCCTTGTACGTATTTTGTGCCCTCTGCTATAATACGTATAAGAAAAGTAACTGTTATCTGACTAAGAATCTGTAGATATATTAATGGAAAAAAAACAACCAGACGCTGCAGTTCAGCAGCTGCACGCTTCAAAGGCTACAATCGTTGGCCACTTATGTCATCAGGGGCGTGATTAGGCTGTCCCTTTTCAAAAGGTGACTGAAATGTCAGCCAACGTATGCAGGCTTCTTTTAGCTGAAAATGAAAAACTATGACAGTGCATCCTTCACAACACAAGTCACTGCTCAATGTTTTTCCAAGACAAAATGGTTGGTATTGGGGAAAAAAAATCAATCAGCGAAAAGGACACTTTTGGGCTCCATGTGTACAGTGAAACATGATTACTAAACTATGGGTTATGCCCACTAAGCTAGCTTGGTGTGTGCAACTGTCAAGATTGCCAAGTAACAGTGGGTAGTACAGGAAAATATAATGACTCAGTTATAAAAATGCTCCATGGCCCAGACTGTCTTATTTCAAACCGGTTTGTTCCAGCCTCCTTGGTCTCTGATGGCCTGAAGCCTGAAGAGTTTAGTAGGACACAATCCTTTGAAGGGTGCACACCCTGATTTGAGGCACAGCCTGAGTCCAACATGACTTCCTTGGTGGAGGTAATAACTTGTTTTCTCCAGCTCTGATGCACATCTACAGATTAAAGGGCCTTTCACACCGGAGGCATCAATGCCCCCCAGTGCGTCGTGACGTCAGATGCTTCGCTTCAGAGTGGCAAGGGGGGCGGAGATTGTGGCTACGTCACACTCTGGCTGTTTTCACAACCTGCAAAAAGTCGAAGCGATCGCCATCTTGCATTTGCATATGTAGAACCACAAAAAAGCTTTGAAAACAGCAGTAGAACGATTCCTCCATCACCCTGCTGGGAAGCTTTATTTCAGCTACTTGTTGGAGTGATGCCGACCAAGGCAGGACTGACGACTCGATATCGATCGAACCGCGACAGCGGGCTCACCTGCACAGAGAAGCCGGGGTTCGGGCATCATCCCTGGGTAGAGCGAGGCAGGCAGCCGGGGTGATGGAGGAGACCCACTCAGTCCGAAATCTCCCACTTTTTGGATAAATGTGAAGTCTCAGTTTGACCAACGGAGTTTACTTTTGCAGTTTTATCGAGGTGAGAATAATATACAAATAAAACGTGATGTTTACTGCACAGCTGTGGAGGTTTAATGATTGGCTAATGTTAGCTTAGCCTTTTAGCACAGTTGATCTGAGTGAACGCTTTAATTTGTAAATGGTTCAGGTTTTTTTTTTTGTTTTTTTTTTTAACCAAATAAAGCTACAGCTTTTTTCGGAGACCATAAAAGCTCAACTTTAAGTAACTTCTTTTTTTTTTCCAGGCGTTTTTTCCGTAATGTTTATATAAATATAAACTGCAATGTTTCTTTATATTTTAAGAAATATTTTTATTTGTCCCAATCAGGAACATTTGCTGTGCAGACAACCTAAATACAGATGCACTTCAAAAACTTCCAAGGATGAGCTGAACACCATGAATCCAGTTGGAAGAAAACATCTCTGCTCTTCAAAATAGGAGAAAAGTGTCTTCAACAACAACACCAGAGGTCAAAGCTGCAGAAGAGACCTTCATCTGGTCCTGAAAATCCAGCATAACATCACCTGTTTCTAAACAAAAGGCTCTTTAAACAGCAACTATTTTAGTATTTTTTAAAAAGCTGTTTCATTTTATAGTTTAACAATAAATGAATGTATCATTAAAAATGTCCGAAATCCAAGTGAAAAGACATTTGCACAGGTCAAAACTCTCCCTTTATTGTGCACAATTTTAAAACATTCACAATCACTAGTCAAATTCAGATTTTAGAAATGACTCTGTCCTGATCACAACATTAATGGCAATCACAAATTGTGATGTAATTACAAGTTGAAATGACTCAATAAAAAAAAAAATCATCATGAGGTTTATGTCACAGAAATCCTACTTTACAATCAAACTGCAGTCATTGTTAAATTATCTCCTGTTACATTTATAATAAACATTTGTATTTATTTAGTGTCTGTTTTTCTGGTTGAAATGAGATATAAATAATCTACCAGACTTTAAAAAAATGTACAAATTTCTATGTTATTTTATTTGTCTAAAAATAAATGTCCAAGGTTACAGGTAATTTACAGATGAAGAAAGGTTTCTAAAGAACCCTTTATGTATTTATTTATTTATTTGGCTATTTTAATTACAAGTGTTCTAAACTTTTTTTTTAACAGTAATCAGAAATTTTGAGGTAAAAAAACATTTGCAAGGATTTTTCTTCAGAAAACTGCTCTATAAATGAGCAGTCCTGTGACACGTTTCTGTTTTGTGTAGATCAGTGGTTTCTGCACTGATCTGTTTTGTGTAGATCAGTGGTTTCTGCACTGATCTGTTTTGTGTAGATCAGTGGTTTCTGCACTGATCTGTTTTGTGTAGATCAGTGGTTTCTGCACTGATGTTTTTGTAGATCAGTGGTTTCTGCACTGATCTGTTTTGTGTAGATCAGTGGTTTCTGCACTGATCTGTTTTGTGTAGATCACTGGTTTCTGCACTGATCTGTTTTGTGTCGTAGTGGTTTCTGCACTGATCTGTTTTGTGTCGTAGTGGTTTCTGCACTGATCTGTTTTGTGTCGATCAGTGGTTTTTGCGACTTGTCTTCCGTGTTTTGGCCCGACGCTAAGGTTCCTATTGAACAGCGCGAAGCTACTTCACAGCTCAGAGTGGAGAAAGTTGGATTGGGTTGAACTTTGACTGCGTCAGCCTGTCGACAAGTCCCCTGTCGACAGCAATGTGCGCTCCCGTCAGAAGCGTCACTTGAGCTTGGCTTTTGACGCGATGCTTCTGATGCCTCTAAAAAGCAACTCGTCTCAAAATAATGCTTTTTAGACCGACTCGTGACGCCTCTGATGCTTCCAATGCGTATGGTGTGAAAGACCCTTAAGAGACAAGTGTGTGTGTGTGGGGGGGGGGGGGGGGGGGGAATGTCCCTCTCCTGTACAAATGCCACCTCGGAATTGGGCCTAACTTAGTACTATATACTTTTGTGCTATACTATTGTGCACTTTAGCAGGAGTTGTAGTAGTTGTAGTGGGACGACTACTGAATGAACACAGGATGCCGGACTGACAGACTGAAGTGGACACTGCCGCGGGAACAGGCCCACTGATGGCATGAGGACTGCCGGATGACCCCTCCTGTGGCATAACCGCCTCCATGGATTTCTCATCAAATACATATTCTTTTGTTATTATGTCATGTTGTTTTGAAATCCTGTTTTCTGTTTCTTCACCTTTGTAAAGCTTTGTAAAAACCTTGTAATTGTTAGAATGGCCCAAGCAGAAGGTCACCCCTCTGAGTCTGGTCTGCTTGAGGTTTCTTCCTCAATATCATCAGAGGGAGTTTTTCCTTACCACTGTCACCTGTGTGCTTGCTCTAGGGGTTGGTAAGGTTCGACCTTACTTGTGTGAAGTGCCTTTAGGCAACTTTGTTGTGATTTGCTGCTTTATAAATTAAATAAATTGAACTGAGTAGTAATAGAAGTAGTAGAATTAGTTGAGGGGAGGGACACTTTTGTCCTGCAAAATTGAGCCAAACTTGGCACACATATACTTTGACATACAGGGAGTGACATAGGCTATTGAGCACTTTAGTAGTAGTAGTAATAGTAATAGTAGTAGTGCAGCTGTCTCTTCTTGAGGCAGCTTTAGTCATGCCCTACCAGTTCTCTGGAATCCAGGATGAATGGGAGGTGATAGCTTTGTTGGAGAGGATGACGTTTTCATTTCAGTCGCTGAATCAAACCTGCCCTTGTGCAGGTAATTGGCTGCTCTCCTCTAATAATATCTACAGGTTTATGACAAATTTTTCTATTTGCTGCACAGAAATACATATTTCTACTGTTTCCCATAGGTACTGTTTTGATATTCTAAAAAAACTGGATCTGTTTTCTGGTCTGATCGTGTGTTTGATGATGAAGCTCAGAACACAATTTTGGGCTTTAAATGTCAGATATAAGTACTAAGCAATGTTTTAACACATCTCCTTGGTTGGCCCTGTTGAGACACTGAGGGGTGCTCTGAGCAAAAACATGGTCAGAGCATGTAAATCCTTTTAAAGCTCCCTTTGTACATGAACTCAGATTGACCTTGGCCGGAGGCGATTCAGGGAAAAAACAAAATTGAATGAAAGGTGTTTTTTGAAATCAGGAAAAAGGTCTAAGCCTTAGTGTTGACTGCACCAAGAATATTAAATAATGTAGGAACATTCCAGGTCATATCAGCTAATACCTCTCATAAGATGCTGTATGCATGAAACCCTACGCGAGAACATGATATGTGTACAATAATCACGAGTATGTTGCAGTACGTTTACACCGTATGTTGTTTTATAAGAAGAGCATTAAGTCCAATATAGGGCCTGAGGCCCATTGCTGCTGGTGCTTATCCCTGGACTCTGTGGTGTGAAGTGAGTCAGTCTATGACTCCCCCTGGACGGGATGTCAGATGGATGTAGGTTACTCCCACGATCTTGGCTGGTGGTCATTTACAGCTGGATGGACTTGGACAATGTAGATGAAGTGTCAAAAGGGTAACATGACTGTGAATCGAACCCAGATGTAAATATCAATTAGTCCAAAGTTAGCACCAAATATTTGATAATGGATGAGCTATTTCTCTTTTGTTAATAATATGCATATGTCGCGGACATGAATGAGTGAAGCTCGTCATCATCTCACCACATCATTTAGGTCCTTCAGACTTTATTTTGAGCAAATGCTTCAGGGGAGCATTAGCATGACAAAAACCTTTCAGCTTCAGGGGGCTCTGCCCCCCCCCCCCCCCCGCCTTTTTAAGCATTTTTCTTTATTTGCCTCTCACATGCCTGGAAAAACACCTCGCCATCTAACCATGGCCTTTAAGTACTTCAGACTTTTTTCAGTAAAATGGTTCTTGGGAGCACGAGCATGACTAAAACCTTTCAGCATCTGGGGGGCTCCGCCCACCCAGACCCCTGCCTTTTTAAGCATTTTCCTTATTTTGCCTTTCAGCTTCTGGGGCCTGTACTACGAAGCGGGGTTACTGGCTTATCAGGGTAACTTCGGCAGTAAGTTGATGACGTGTGGAGTAACTTCCCGGTTAACCCGTACTACGAAAGGTGGATTGGTTTTGATCGAGGTATGCTCGATCAGGTGTGCCAAACCTGCTCCAAGCAGGTTATGTTCTCGGTTAGCTTGAGGTTTTCGCTTAACCACTCCCTTTATAAGTACCGTCCATCCACCTTCAATCACTCCGAAGACAATGCCGGCCTACCTGGATGATCCGTTTGATATTGGGGCACAAATTGTGAGGGGCTCTCTTCGCAGGGCGAGGGTTTTTAAAGACCGCCAGAATCTGCTGACATAGCCGGACAATATTCTCTATGAAAGATATAGATTCTCGGCCGAGGGAATTTGTTATCTTTGTCAGCTGATCGGGCCAGAAGTCTGTAACATCACCCATCGTACACTGTAAAAAAAGTTGTTTTTACAGGAAAACACTGGCAGCTGTGGTTACCAGGGAATTCCTGTAAAAAATACAGCAGTTAAATGTACAAAAAAGAGAGCTCTTGTTTGTAGATTTAACAGTTCCTTTAATGTGAGTCAGCCGTGGTTCATTCACTGTAAATCCATATACATATTATGTCTGTAATGTTATCTACTGTGCTGCTGTATGTTTTAAAGGAATTGCCTGGTAACCACAGCTGCCAGCGTTTTCCTGTAAAAACAAGTCATTTTTTACAGTGTAGCAATGCCCCGACGATCGAGCAGATAATGTGCCTTGTGCCTATTTTGCCAGTGGACAATTTATGTATTCCATCAGTGATGCTGAACATCTGAGCAAGAATACTGTATGTTGTGTGATTCGCAAGGTAGTACTTGCTCTGTCTAAACTGTTGGATGCATTTGTCGTTTTCCCTGGCCATTTATCCGCAATGCAAATCAAAGAAGGGTTTTATGGAATTGCGGGTAATTACTAATATCAAAATAGGTCTAATGCATGTCCATTAATTAGGCGGGGTTATCAAGCTATGAATATAACCTACCGTTCTGAAGGATGTTTTTATATTTCATCTTCACCTGCTGCCAGGTGTGTTTGGCACTGCTATTGCATCTGAAATATTGACGGATTAGGAATAGCAATCATACAGTCAAGGTAGCCTATTTAGGAAACATTAAATTAACCTAACATTTATTAGTAGGCCTATGCCCACTTCTGAATCGTGTTGCATCTGGGCGTAATTAATGAAAGAAGGTCATTTTTTAACACATATCAGACATTCCACAGGTTAGTCATCTGTAACAGATTTGGAGAACAATTGAATTGTACTTACGCATTTACCTGATCAGCAATACGTTGCCAACAAGCCTGTCTTGCTTTATTGTTTGATTTCCCCCTTAACATTAATTTAAATTCCTCGTAGCTCCGCATAATAATTGTGCATTCTTCTTCGGTAAAGTAAGGTAACTGCGCCATCATTGAAAAAATGGTGACGTGTGCTGCAACCCGCCCCTTTTATGTGAACGCGCACAAAGTCCACTTAGGTTAACACAGGTTCAACAAATAAACATCTTATTCAGTGTCGTAGTACCGATTAACACCACTTGAGAAAACCAGGTTTTGTCAACCCTGGTTTAAGAGGTTGACCCTGGGTTACATCTGAGTAAGTTAACCCCACTTCGTAGTACAGGCCCCTGGAGGGGCTCTGCTCCCTATACTCCCCAGATTGTTAAGCATTTTTCTTTTTTTGCTTTTCTGTTGACATCCCCCCATTACAGCCCTCTTAACCCCCTGCCACTTTAAGCATTTTTTAAATGTAGATGTAAATTAATATTCAAAGTTTTCGGCACTCATTATGTTTTTATTTTATTTTTTTTTTTTTTAGTTCTTGTTTTTTAAGAGATACTTGTTTGTTTTATTGCATGCCCTTCTGTCTATTCCTACTGTTTTATGCTGCAATGTGACACCGAAATTTCCCCATTGAGGGATGAATAAAGGCTTTTCTTATCTTATCTTAGTTGACTGTACAATATGGCCAAATGATCATATCTCAATATTGTCAAATAAATTGTCATATAAATGTCACTTATATACATGCTGTCCATATTCTTGAGCCACTTAGCTGGGTAGGGAGAGTTCCCATGGGATAAAAAAGCTTTTCAACTTACTATCCCTGGTTCTCAAGACCAGGCACCTAAGTGGCTCTACACTCTTTTTTTTCCCCTTTAAAGATATTTAGGTGCAGTGTTGTATAGTAATGAAGTAAAAATACTTCACTACTGTACTTAAGTATGTTTTAACTTTACTTGAGTTTTTTTTTAATTCAGCTTACTTTTACTTTTACTTCACTACATTTCGACATTAATTGCATACTTCTACTCCGATACATTTTCTATGCGCCATACCGTTACTCGTTACAAAAAAAAAAACAAAAAAAAAAACACACACACAGACACGAAAAAAGTTGTGTTTTCACCCAGAGACAACTAGTGACTGCAACAAAGCCAGGCTGATTTGTCATGAGGCTTTTTGCAGTTACGCACTTGCGCACTTGGGGGTGTCTGTCAGGAAAATGATAATTTCTCTACATTGATTACAGACCTGCAGCGGGTCTGTAATCAACTTTTCTGCAGCGCGGCTTTGCTTTGAACCTTGAACCAATCGAAGCAGTGATTCGCAGATTGAAGCAGTGCTTCGATCTACGATTGGATTCATTGTTTGATTTTGCTTTATCCTAATTTTTCCCCGCTAAAACCCCGAAGAGCATATGTCTGTGAGTAATATTTAATATTTTTATGTTAAACCGACCTGTTATGGTCTTCTGAAACAGTTGATAGATGTATTTTCTAACTTAAAAATGAGACCGATGCTAACGCATTAGCATGTCTATGGCGTTTTCATTGTTAAAGTTAGCATTGAACTGTTCGTATCAGCACGTTTGTGTTAATTTGTTTTCTGTATAATTAATGGCTCAGCGTTCGTTGTCGTAAAAGAGTCAAATTGTAATTTTTTAAATTTATTTTATTCATATAGCCATAATGGAAGTGGCTATTCACACGGCGGCCGTGTCCATAACTCTCATTTGGCTATTCGCACGGCAAGACTCTGGTGGTAAAACTTGGAACTACTTGTAAACAAATGTAGCGGAATGAAGGTCCCGGGTCCTGATTGAAAAGACGTTCCCACTAGCTTGGCTAACGGGGAATTCCCCTTTGGCTGACCTGGTAGAGGAATGGTCTTTAGTACAAGTCATTTCCAAGTCACTGAATATGTCTTGGACATTATTTTAATCAATTATGAAGAAATATAAAAGTTTCTTTCACCAAAACATCAAATCTGGGCTTTCATCTTAGATGTACTTACTGTCAAATTGTAGCTGAACTTTCAGGTCTTCTTTTTAAGAAAGTCCTCTTCTACACCACTTCATCAGGAAGCTGGATTTTATATTTTTAATTAATTTATATCAAGTTGTAGAGATTTGCTTTCAGTTTGAGTTAAGGAAAATAATTTTAGAAATAAAAGTATTTGAAATGGAATAAAGAAATTCAAATGTGTGAAATACCAAGTGTTCCAATACTTTTGAGGGCAACTGAGAAACACTGAGGAGCAGCATCTTACATCTCATACAGTATATAGAGCAGCAGATAAGAGAATATTTAGAGTGGAATCCTGCAAATGGTGATACAAGCATCACATTCGGCACAAATAATCCAGAGACATGAACTCTTTAAAAAACTGATTGGCCACTTGAATTTTCAATAAGCAGCCAGATAGGGGTCATTTGAAGAATTAAACAGGAGTCAAAGTTAAAAGATGCTCCAATCATATAGAAAAGTACACCACATTATTTGCCTGTTCATAAAGATTCCAAAAAAGGTATAGTTTGGACAATCTGTGACTGAATGTTATGGATTTATGAGGTAAAAGCAGCAAGAATGGAGATAAAGGTCAGTTTCAGTTTGTACAGGGGTCAAAAGTTAATGTTACTCCATTAATTTTGCTCCAGCTGTATTTGTGCTGAATTTGATGCTTGTATCGCCATTTGAAGGATTGTTTCAGTTATCTGCTGCACTAATAAGCCAACAGAGCATGAATCAGCTGCTGCCTGTCAGCTTAAACATGTGTATATAAGGCAACCCGAATTAAAGGAGAAATGCTGCTTTTAACAACCTAATTTCTGGCATAAAATATGGTCATTTACTCACCAATATAAGTTTGGTGTGATTAGAAGTCCATAGTTCAAACGACGTGTTCAGTTCAAATCTGAAGCAAACATTCTTCTTCTACTAAGGTGGATTAGAACTTTTTGTGGTACACAGCACAAACTAGTGGACAGGAGGAACCTAGCAGTCAATGTGACTCACTGATTTGAAAATGCAGGTCTTTCAACCAGATGTGTGGTGCTGTGACATGTCTATCATCTGTGTCCAATCGGGTTTCAGGGGAGTCCAGTGAAACCCCGACCTCCGCTCTAGCTCTACCCATGCCAGGAAGTGTTCAACATTTCCTGTTTCACTGTGGCTGAGAATTCGGCACTTCCTGTTTGAGTGTGATCTTACCACTGAGTTCCCGCGAGATTCCATGGGATCTCGTATGTCAATCCAGGAAGTGTTTGACATTTGAACATTTCCTGTTTTACTGTGGATTTTGGCACTTCCTGTTTAGGATGCCCTGTACCATGAGTGAGATTCGCGCCGTTGCGCCATGCTTCGCTCATATAAAATAATGACAGAAAATGCCATTGGTGCACTTCTGTGCCATATAGTATTTTGCAGTTCATGTGACATGAATATCCCAACACTGGACAAGCACATGAGGGCATCTTTAAAGGCTGAGGATACAGAGACACAAATGTCAGTGCTGAGACAAGTGAAGGCCTCGACAAGTTCAACATTTTCACCATAATACACAGTACGGGAAACCATTAAATCTGGGTCTTAGTCTTGATTTGGGACAATCACAAACCAGAGATCCTCTGATTCCTCACTCAGCTTATCAAGTGCTGCAGTCAGGGTATCCATTCATTTTTTGCAAAGTTCACAGCAAAGTCTGCAAAGTCAAGGCCAGTAAACCTTTGCTCACCAACAAAAGCACCTATGCAGTTGGTTTCTACAAGCCTACTCAACACCCAGTCAATGCAAGCAAAGAACAGTCTAGGAGCCAGAACACACCCTTGATAATCATCAGTTCAAGCAAATTAAATCATGATCCTACACCCCTGATGATTTCCATGGTTTTCCTTTTTATATCATTGGTTTTCTGGATCAGAAATGTCAGTTAAATATATCACATAGCAGACAAACACACTGATATTTAAGAAGTTAAATGAAGTTTCTAGTATTTACAGAAAGTGTGCAATAATTATTTAAACAAAATTATGCAGGTGCATAAATTTGGGCATCCTTTTCATTTTATTGATTTGAATACATTTAGCACTAATTATTGGAACATAAAATTGGTTTGGTAAGCTCATTGACCCTTGACCTCCTTACACAGGTGAATCCAATCATGAGAAAGGGTATTTAAGGTGGCCATTTACAAATGTTTTTCAAGGTGGCCATTTACAAATGTTTTTCCTCTTTGCATCTCTTGTAATGAGTGATAACATGGGGGCCGTTAAACAACTCTCATATAACCTGAAAACAAAGATTGTTCAACATCATGGTTTAGGGGAAGGATACAAAAAGCTATCTCAGAGACTGCAGCTGTCAGTTTCCACTGTGAGGAACATAGTGAGGAAATGGAAGACCACAGGCACAGTACTAGTTAAGGCCCAAAGTGGCAGGCCAAGAAAAATCTCAGATAAGCTGAAGTGAAGGATGGTGAGAACAGTCATAGTCAACCCACAGACCTGCTCCAAAGACCTACAACATGATCGTGCTGCAGATAGTGTCTCTGTGCATCGTTCAACTGTACAGCTCACTTTGCACAAGGAGATGCTATAATGCAGAGGAATCCTTTTCTGCATACATGCCACAAACAGAGTCGCTTGAGGTATGCTAAAACACATTTGGACAAGCCAGCTTCATTTTGGAATAAAGTGTTGTGGACTGATGAAACTAAATTGAGTTATTTGGACATAACAAGGGGCGATATGCATGGCTGAAAAAGAACACAGCATTCCAAGAAAAACGCTTGCTACCTACAGTAAAATTTGGAGGTGGTTCCATCATGCTGTGGGGCTGTGTGGCCAGTGCAGGTATTGGGAATCTTGGTGAAGTTGAGGGTCACATGGATTCCAGGCAATATCAGCAGATTCTTGAGAACAATGTTCATGAATCAGTGACAAAGTTGAAGTTGCGCCGGGGCTGGATCTTTGAACAAGCCAACAACCCTAAACACTGCTCAAAATCTACTAAGGCATTCATGCAGATGAACATGTATTTATTTATTTTATATTTATATAGTGCCAAATCACAACAAACAGTTGCCCCAAGGCGCTTTATATTGTAAGGCAAGGCCATACAATAATTACGTAAAAACCCCAACGGTCAGAACGACCCCCTGTGAGCAAGCACTTGACGACAGTGGGAAGGAAACACTCCCTTTTAACAGGAAGAAACCTCCAGCAGAACCAGGCTCAGGGAGGGGCAGTCTTCTGCTGGGACTGGTTGGGGCTGAGAGAGAGAACCAAGAAAAAGACATGCTGTGGAGGGGAGCAGAGATCAATCACTAATGATTAAATGCAGAGTGGTGCATACAGAGCAAAAAGAGAAAGAAACACTCAGTGCATCATGGGAACCCCCTAGCAGTCTAAGTCTATAGCAGCATAACTAAGGGATGGTTCAGGGTCACCTGATCCAGCCCTAACTATAAGCTTTAGCAAAAAGGAAAGTTTTAAGCCTAATCTTAAAAGTAGAGAGGGTGTCTGTCTCCCTGATCCGAATTGGGAGCTGGTTCCACAGGAGAGGAGCCTGAAAGCTGAAGGCTCTGCCTCCCATTCTACTCTTACAAACCGTAGGAACTACAAGTAAGCCTGCAGTCTGAGAGCGAAGCGCTCTATTGGGGTGATATGGTACTATGAGGTCCCTAAGATAAGATGGGACCTGATTATTCAAAACCTTATAAGTAAGAAGAAGAATTTTAAATTCTATTATAGAATTAACAGGAAGCCAATGAAGAGAGGCCAATATGGGTGAGATATGCTCTCTCCTTCTAGTCCCCGTTAGTACTCTAGCTGCAGCATTTTGAATTAACCGAAGGCTTTTCGGGGAACTTTTAGGACAACCTGATAATAATGAATTACAATAGTC
The DNA here is from genome assembly GCF_902500255.1 of Thalassophryne amazonica. Taxonomy (NCBI): domain Eukaryota; kingdom Metazoa; phylum Chordata; class Actinopteri; order Batrachoidiformes; family Batrachoididae; genus Thalassophryne; species Thalassophryne amazonica. The sequence goes on along the minus strand of NC_047105.1, from coordinate 36,155,530 downwards.
CAGCCTAGAGGAAATAAATGCATGAATTAGTTTTTCAGCATCACTCTGAGACAAGACCTTATTTTAGAGATATTGCGTAAATGCAAAAAAGCAGTCCTACATATTTGTTTAATATGCATTTTGAATGACATATCCTGATCAAAAATGACTCCAAGATTTCTCACAGTATTACTAGAGGTCAGTAATACTGACCTCTAGTAATGTCAAGTACAACATTCTGGAATGGCCAACTCAGTCCCCAGACCTGAATATTATTGAAAATCTGTGGTGTGATTTTAAGTGGGCTGTCCATGCTCGGAAACCAACAAACCTGACTGAACTGGAGATGTTTTCTAAACAATAATTTTTTTGGGTGGGGGCCGTTCGGTCGATGACACCTGGTCAGAGACGTCCTGATGTGATTTTGCCCGACTGTGCAGCAATGGTTCCTGAACTTTGGCTGTTTTCATACTTTGAGTTGCGGTTCTTCTGAGGTTCTCATTAGATCCTTCAGCAGTTTTGGTTTTATTGTTTCACTTGTTTGTTTTCTTCGTTGTGTGTGTCGTTTTGTTGGTCTTTTATTCTTGATATTTTACCGCCATCACAGACCATTAAAGGCTGTATTGGTGGAACCTTTCAGAGTTGGGGTTAGTGGGTACAGGAACCCGCGAGCTTCCTGCTCTTGCAGTGAGCCCATTTTCATGCTCACTGGAGGTTTTTGGGGAGGTGATGGTGTAGTTGTTAAGCGTTGGGCTTGAGACCAGAGGATCCTCGGTTCCATTCCCAGCCTGGCCGCAAAATCACTGTAAGTGATCAAGGACCTTGGCCAAGGTCCTTAATCCCCTAGTGTGTAGTGAGCGCCTTGTATGGCAGCAGCCTCACATCGGGGTGAATGTGAGGCATTATTGTAAAGTGCTTTGAGCGTCTGATGCAGATGGAAAAGCGCTATATAAATACAGTCCATTTAAGAATGGTCCAAAATACCTCCAACCAGAATCCAGACTCTCATTGGAAACTATAGGAAGCGTTTAGAAACTGTTATTTCTGTAACAGGAGGATCTACTAAATACTGTATTTTTTTCTGTTGGGGTGCCCAAATTTATGCACCTGTCTAATTTTGTTTATAGAATTATTGCACACTTTCTGTAAATACTAGAAACTTCAAAGTCTTGCCTTCAGTTGAGAAGCGTACTCTTCTCAAGTGTCATTGCTCCTTTACAGCTGAGGCTGTTGTCTTTTTTACCCACAACACCCACATTTTTGAAACTGCAAGTGTACTTGAGCACATCTGTGCGCCCATGGGTGTGTTGCTCTCAGAATGAGATATGGCAGGTGCAGTGCTTGTCCAGTGCTGTCACGAGGCAGCAGAAAGGGTTTGCACCACAGACTATCAAATGGTCTAAAATTAAATGTTGACTATTTATATGTTGCAGTATTCAGCTATGCCTTTTTTCAGGAATACACCAGATGCTACTGCTGTTTTTCCTAAGTAGTTCTTGCCTGGTCATGTTTGGAATCCTGTCATCCTGAACACACAAACTGATCAGCAAAAATTGGCAAAATTAATGTTTTTTTTCCCCAGTGCTTCATCTTCCCTGTGCTTCGTGTCACCCAGGGTTGGCCTGGTGCATCTTTGTGTAATTCTGGGGAAACTTGGTGTACACTCTGGGCATGCTTCTCCTCAGCTCTCGATATCTCAGGTTCACGCTTTCTGTGCTTGGCACGGAACTCAGACACTGTGTTGTGTTGAGCCTGCACTGGGCGCCCCAAACTGAGAGTCAGGCTGCAGCACCTGGCAACCTGACTACTTGAAATTTTTGAAGATGTTCAAAACTGGAATGAGTATAACCAACCTTTCCCAGTTAGTGATGGGGCACACGGAGGGGCATGATGAGCCAATAGTAAATGGACTGCATTTATATAGTACTTTTCCTTCAGAATCTCAAAGCGCTTTACAGTATTATAGGTCCTGACAGATGGGAGACATTTGGGAATTAAGGACCTTGCCCAAGGGCCCTTAGTGATTTTCCAGCCAGACAGATGTTTGAACTGAGGATCCTCTGGTCTCAAGCCCACTGCTTAACCACTAGGCCAGGGGTGGCCAAGTTCGGTCCTCGAGAGCCACATTCCTGACACTCTTAGTTGTCTCCCTGCTCCAACACACCTGAATCCAATGAAAGGCTCATTAAAAGTCTGCTAACGAGTCTTTCATTGGATTCAGGTGTGTTGGAGCAGGGAGACAACTAAGAGTGTCAGGAATGTGGCTCTCGAGGACTGAACTTGGCCACCCCTGCACTAGGCCATCACCTCCCAATGCACGTACTTTTTTATTTGTGAAATAACTTCATAGGGACACTGACTCCACCTGCTGAAACAAAATAGGTTCCTGGGCTGTCCTGCAAACAGTTTAGCTCTGCCTTGTGTTTTCATCCTACAGAGTCAGGACTGGATCCTGGACTGTTCTTCAAAGAACAAGACTTTTTCACAATTGTTCTTCTCTAACTTTGGAAGAACTGGACCCTGGACTTTTCTCCAGATGGTTAATTTTTCACTGTGGCTTTTACCTTCCAGAGGGAGGAGTGGATCCTGGACTATTCCCTGATTAACTGACTTCTTGCACTTGCGGCCTGCTGAAGCAGAACTTGACCCTTGGCTGTCCTCCCGACAGGTCAGCTCTGGCTGTGGTTTTCACCCTACAGCATCAGGACTGGATCTTGGACTGCACCCTAAAAAATAGAACTCATCCAGTGTTGGAGTAGAGTCCACCATCTCGGAGGCCAAGTCCAAGTCTTGGGTCTCTGAGGTCAAGGCCAAAACTGAGTCACAGCAAGTCGAGACCAAGATTAACCTCATATAAAGTTAACTGTAGTTGTCGCGGCTTGTTCCCATCGACTTGGGCATAATTTCAAGTCACAGTCAAGTGAGTCAGACGCGGCTTTATATAACCTTTAGTGTACTTTTGTGTACTAATTTAGTGTACTTTTGTGGCACAATGTGTTGGGACATTAATACCTTAGCCAAGTGAAGGAACATAATAATGCTTGTGTAGTTTACATTAGTACATGTAGACGTATTGTATCGTAGTATAGCATGTGTCTATGAGTGTGCATTGTTGTATGGCTGGGGGGGCCTGGCTGCCGGTTTGTTTGTCATTTGGTTTCCTCCCAGGTGGCGTGCATTTGGGACTGAGTGGCTGTGTTGCTGAGGCTGTTAGGACTTCACCCTGATCACCTGCGACTCGTCAGGACTCACAGCTGAGGTGCATCTGGAGGGATTGGAGTATGTTGGCATTTAAGACTGAAGTGCACAGTGTGCATTTGCCAGAGACTCGACCTTGTGACCAGACGGGTGAGATCGTCGTCTTGGGAGCCATCTCATCGGCAGCGGACGCTGAGAATGTCCAGGTTTGATGCACGGTCTGTGAAAGAGGAGAGGGTGAGGTCTCACGCTCGTCAGCACACTTCCTGAGGTACGTTGGATTTTGTGACTAACAGTTATACAGTCAGTAAATGTGGTGTCCCTCACACCTTATTGTATTGAGCTGTATGTTAGTCATGTATCAGCTTCCACTGCTGTGGTGATTTGTGAACGAGATGTTCCATGCCTGCAGGTTGGAAGCTGATCAGTAATCAAGCCAGGAAGTGTTTGCTGTTTGTACACCTTTAAGTGTTCTGTGTGTAGAGTGTGGACTCACATAATGGTTCCTTCTTTCACAGACTCGGTTGTTGCGGCCACCTGGGGGGTGTCGGCGGGGTCCTTGGGTCCGAAACAGCTTCTGGCTCCGGACCATTAGCGCTGCTGGGAGCGCACCACGCCAGACCGCACTTTTTATTATTATTATGGTCACTGTTATGTATTAAATTCAGTTAGCCTTTGTACCGTGCTCTGCTTATTTCATACTGGGTCCTTCAAACGCTGGTCGGTTCTCCGAGCTGCGTCCGACACATAACAGTAGTCTCTGGCCAAACATCACGGACCCAGCGGTAGCAGAGACGGTAACGCGCCGGGAAGGCGGCAGCAGACGTTCAGTGGTTATCCGGATCAGTTGCGGGGCTCTCCGCCCGGAAGGTGCGTGTTTGAGAACCCATTACTAGATACTAATTTGTGCTCTCTTGCAGCCGTGTCCTGTGTTTGTGCCTTATCCGTGGGTCGTGGTGGAGTGTGACTGGCGACAGCTTCGCGTCACACTCCGACCGGATAAGAGGCTTAAACGGGAGCTGCAAGAGTGCGTTTGTAATGGGTTCACGCGCACGGCGGAGCTCTGTTAGCACGGGTCGCTGGGCTTCCTGTGCTACAGTCGTAGCCCCGTTTCCCCGGATAAAAGGTAACTACTGCGTCTGTTGTTTCAGCTCCGGCGTTATTTAGTTGAGCACATTTTGGTTGTTGCACACAGCTGCGCACGAGGATGCAGCTCGTTTGTTTTTTGTCACCAAAGGGGGTTTTTCATTTTTTAGCACTCTGGTTCCCCCTTGTGGTGCCTGAATCACGGTACCGTCAAGCTCTTGAGTAGGAACAGGTGTGTTCCATGTGGTTGAGCTTGACGGTATAACTCACTGATTTGTTTTGTGTTGGTTCATTTTGTGTGGGTGTTTTTTGAGTGGGTTTTTGTTTTTTGTTGTCCACTGTTTGTCTGGGGGTGTGATCCTGCAGCCTTTGCTACACAAAAAAAAGAAAAAGAAAAGGAAAGACGGGGACCCAAATAACTGTGTTGGTCTGTTTTTTTTTTTTTCTTTGTTTCTTTTTGTTTCCCCCCTCCCCGGGGTTAGATGGAACGGTCCCCTGGGGGGTGATGGGGTGGTATTTGGGTTGTTTTTTCTCTGTTTTTTGTTATGCCCTCTCTTCTCCTCTGACTCCAGCCGGGGGTGCCGTAGTGTCGGCATTGCTGGAGGGGTGCAGTTAGGTTGTGCTGGGCGTTTCCCAGGTGGCCTCTGCACCCGGGAGGGGAGGGGGGGGGGGGGGTTGGGGTTTTTGTTTTGTTTTTCCTCCCCCAGTTTCCGCCCTCAGGGTTTGACTGTGGTGTCCTCTGGGGGGGAAAAGGCGTTGGGTCCATCTAGCCGTGGGCGGCCGGGGCTGGGTCCATTGGTCGTGTGGGGAGGCGTCTCCTGGGGTTGACGAGTGGTCCTCTGGGGGGCGCTGGTAGTCCCCGTGGGTGACGGTGGATCCCAGAGGGACCTCGGCCGTGGTTATTACTCCTGGAGCTGGCGGGTGGCCCTCTGGGGGGTGTTGGTCCCTGCGTGTCGTTTGGGGGGGAGGAGGGGGGGGTCTTTTGGCATTTTTGTTTGTGTTTACATGTGGGTTGTTTTTCTTTTCTCCCCTTCCCTGGGGTTTGATGGAACGGTCCTCTGGGGGGGGGGGGGGGGGGGGGGGTGTTTAAGTATTTTTGTTTGTAGGCTTGGGTTTGGGTTGTTTTTCCTTTCTCCCCTTCCCTGGGGTTTGATGGGACGGTCCCCTGGGGAGGGGGGGGGGATGTTTTGGTTGTTTTGTTTTTGACTAATCACACGTTTGGTTAAAGGCTGACCGCACAGGTGTAGGAACTCCTGGCCACACCTGTGCTAAGACAGTTAGAACCAAGGGCAAATATGCAGCCAGTTCGGGCAGTCTGTTGGAGGACGAGCGCGGACGTGGTTTCCAGCCATGGTCCCTGGAGGGGGGTGTTTCTCCTGGGCCAGGTGTGTGTGGTCGCCGGGAGGCTTCCTGTGAGGGTGGGGTACTGTTGTATGGCTGGGGGGGCCTGGCTGCCGGTTTGTTTGTCATTTGGTTTCCTCCCAGGTGGCGTGCATTTGGGACTGAGTGGCTGTGTTGCTGAGGCTGTTAGGACTTCACCCTGATCACCTGCGACTCGTCAGGACTCACAGCTGAGGTGCATCTGGAGGGATTGGAGTATGTTGGCATTTAAGACTGAAGTGCACAGTGTGCATTTGCCAGAGACTCGACCTTGTGACCAGACGGGTGAGATCGTCGTCTTGGGAGCCATCTCATCAGCAGCGGACGCTGAGAATGTCCAGGTTTGATGCACGGTCTGTGAAAGAGGAGAGGGTGAGGTCTCACGCTCGTCAGCACACTTCCTGAGGTACGTTGGATTTTGTGACTAACAGTTATACAGTCAGTAAATGTGGTGTCCCTCACACCTTATTGTATTGAGCTGTATGTTAGTCATGTATCAGCTTCCACTGCGGTGGTGTTTTGTGAACGAGATGTTCCATGCCTGCAGGTTGGAAGCTGATCAGTAATCAAGCCAGGAAGTGTTTGCTGTTTGTACACCTTTAAGTGTTCTGTGTGTAGAGTGTGGACTCACATAATGGTTCCTTCTTTCACAGACTCGGTTGTTGCGGCCACCTGGGGGGTGTCGGCGGGGTCCTTGGGTCCGAAACAGCTTCTGGCTCCGGACCATTAGCGCTGCTGGGAGCGCACCACGCCAGACCGCACTTTTTATTATTATTATGGTCACTGTTATGTATTAAATTCAGTTAGCCTTTGTACCGTGCTCTGCTTATTTCATACTGGGTCCTTCAAACGCTGGTCGGTTCTCCGAGCTGCGTCCGACACATAACATGCATAGTACTGTGGTGACTAGAAAACAAAACATTCATGCATTGTGTCCAGTGCATTCAAGCAAGAGCAGTAAAAAAAAACAACAACAAATTAGGTACATACACACACACACATACACACACACACACACATCATTGTCTCTTTCATTCTCAAACCCTATCGGTAGAAAAAAAATGAAGTAATTGGATTTTTTATTCTTTTTAACCTCAGCAGTTGTCTACTTCCATGTGTGTGTATCATCCTCCATTCTGCATCAATAACTACAGCAGTAAAACACACAACCGCCTACTGAAATTATGCAAATATAAAAGTGCAGCTCTGCACACAAACATACCTAAATGCTATTTTTGAAATCATCACTGTGTATTTTGTAACATATCGATCCACAGACCTGCGCAGCCTGAGGGGCGGGAGGAGAGCACGTCTGCGGTACATACCGTAACGACACAAAACCAATTCCCAGTTTTCATACAGAACACGATTCCACTGTGACCTCATTACAGGTCGTGAGAAGGCGACACGTTCCACTACTTGAGGCTGTGGTTCTAGTCCATCCTATGAAAAAGATTTCTCTTTGATGAAGTGGGGACGGTGCTGGTGCTGACAAATGACTGTGTTGAGCAGCAGCACTTCTTCCGAGTGACTTTGGACTGAGCGGACTTTAGCTGGAAAAACAGACCTGCAAGCAGAGGTGATGAACACGTCTTCCTCACTGTGTAATTAGTGCTGTTTGTTAAGATGGACTTCCCGATGATTAACACCCTCTCATCCCCACACTGTGTTTTGCTCCTCCCCCGTGTTCCCTTTGGCCTTGAGGGACAGATCCCCCTCCCGCCATCGTCTTTCCTGTTCAGATCTTGGTGCAATACATTGCAAGAATTGACATTTACTTTTGCTTGCAGGGATCACATCCCAATCAGTCACACTGAGGCAGGAAAAACAAAGCGTTTAGAAGCGACTCCAATTGGACTCGCAGATGAAAAGTGCTTGGGATTTCCGGAGACAGTGCTTTTAAATTAAACAAATCGACTGGGTGAGAAACGCTTTACTGGGAAAGCGTTGTGATATCAAGCTATATGCTGTTGGCGTTGTTGGAAAGAGTGGCAGGAGAAAAACAGTGCCGTGTCGCTTTAAACTGTGTCTGGAGGTCTCTGTCTGTTAATGTGTCTCAGGAGGAAGCAGCAAGAAATATTCACCCTGGCAGGGACGCCGCACTGCCTGTGTGAGACATCCTGCAGTTTGTCGTGAAGCTGAGTTCACTCTCGCTCCAGCGGTTTGCATTTAAAACAAGAGCAGTCAGAGATTTCTGACATCCGCCAGTCGGGATCCAGATCACCTCCAAAATTCAGTGGAGTCTTCCATGGTCTAATATCTATGTGTGGTGTAAATGTGGCGAGAATCTGTTACAGAGTTTTGATGTAATGCTTCAAAACCTATATAAGGTGAAATCTTGATCCAGAAACCGGACCTGGATCACCTCCAAAAGTTAATGGAGTCTTCCATGCTCTAATACATATGTATCTGTGCTGCGAATGTGGTGAGAATCCGTGAAGTAGTTTTGACGTAATCCTGCTAACAGTAGACCTTCAAAGCCTACATAAAGTGAAACTTGATCCAGAATCTGGATACGGTGTCACCAACCGAATGGTCCCCCCCTAAAAATCGGTCCTCCCTGCCTTCACTGCACTTGCGTCATTTCAGAGAGTTGTCACTGATTATTACCTCATTTCTGCTTCAAACTGCACTCAGTCATCATCTGTCTCAGCGACAGATATCTGAATCTTTTGTACAACAAACATTTCCACATAAATTCAGTATTATTACATAATAAAAGACAGGAGACCAATCAGAGCGCCACAGCTGACATGCTGCTGCTGGGCCTATGTCATTTCAGAGCATCACCAGAAATTCACCAATTATCACTTCGTTTCTGCTTAAAACTGACTGTAGAATGATTTTAGAGGTTTTACTTTGTCATCTGACTGTTAAAAATCACATTATTGCCTTTGATCACTTTGGGTGTAGAAACTCAGTCTCAGATGTGCTGTTGTGATCCGAAATGATGCATGTGCAGTGAAGGCAAAGTGGGCCAATTTTTCTTGGGGGGGTGACATTGCATCTAGATCACCTGCAAAATTTAATGAAGTCTTTCATGGCCTAATATCTATCTGTGGTGCAAATTTCATCAAAATCTGTGCAGTAGTAATCTAATGTAATCTTGATGTAATCTTGCTAACAGACAGACAAATAAATAAATAAACACAGATGATTTGACTACATCCTTGGAGGACGTAATGAGATGTATTAGAGTGCTGACGCATAGTTTGCACACTCTACACATGACAGAATAAATGCACAAGTAAATATGCATATTTTTGACTTTGTATGACTTCATCTGTGTGACATCATTATGAAGTAATTCATACCAGTCAGTCCCAATATACTTTGCTTTAGATCAGCCTCTCTCAAACAGTGGTCCATGGACCACTGATAGTCCTTGAGCAACCATTCATGGTATCACATTTTTTAATATCAATATCACATTCTAACTTAAAAGTGTTTCTCAACATGTTTCTTTAAAAAATGACTCCAAAATCAAAGATCATAAAATACTGTTCGGAGTTAAGCAGACCTATTGTTCTTAGAAATTTAGGGAGCCAGGTGGTCTGTGAGATTTTTTTTTTTTAAATCGGTAAAGTGGTCCTTGGTCTGAAAAAGTGTGAGCAACACTGATTTAGATCTTCCATCTATACGAGGCTTCTTGATTTTTTATTTTTAACCAAACTGTTCCAAAATCTAATCACATCTATCCAAGCAATATTCCCAACAAATTTGATCCATACCAAAAAAGGAGTTTTTCAGACAATGTTTTCCTTTATCTTTGACCAAACTATCGTAAAATCTAATCAGCTCTAGATATCTATCCAAGTAATATTCCCACCACGTTTGACATAAATCTAACCAGCTGTTTTTGAGTTATCATGTCCAGACATACAGACAAACAAACCAGTGGAAACGATACCCTGCTATCGCCGCTTCGCTGATGTGCAGGGTAAAAATAAATCAATTCTATACTTACTGTGTTTTTGTTGGTGGAAGTCAAACTTGGTTGTGCAGAACATTTCATGTAAAATGCTTAACAATTTTTACTTCTGCTAAGTCCGTCATGTTTTCACCAGCCTTTCTCTGACTGTTTGTCATTTAGCAGGATAACTAAAAACGTAATGATCAGATTTCAGTTATATTTGGTGAGCAAGTAAATAAAGTTCCCAGAAATAAGCAATTCAGTTGTAAAGGTGATCGAGAATATATTCAGAACGTGAGTTCAAGAAGAATGCTTGGCACACAGAAAAATTTAGCTCAAAAAGTTGTGAGAGGATCATGATGAAATTTGGTGAGCAGATGGTTAATGCCTGAGAAAAAGAGGGGTCTTATTTTGAATTAGGAACATATTTTGGATCAAGGATCCAGAAGACATTTGAAGTATTCAGGAATATTTAATTTAAAAATGTATTAATAATGAGAGTCTGTGCGGTTTTGTGAGCAGATGAATCATTTCCTCATTTCTGACTGCCTTATAGTTTTACATTTGTTTGAAAGCAATTGTAAGGACATTAACATAAAAGGTCACTTTGGAATATGTGGACATATGGTGGCATGTGCTTCCAAAAAGTGTTTGATCAGCTTGGAAAAGTCAGAGAAGTGAATTTTCTGCTTACACATTTCTTCCAGCTTAATATGTTTCCTGAGCTTGCAAATAGGCTTTGCATTGAGATTCCGCTGTGCGTATTGTGTCACCTAATGTAAAAGATTATTACATTGTGCAAGTAAGATGAGTTGGGATCAGGATTTTACAGGTCATCATCCAGAAAATAATTCAATTTTGATGCTTCTCTACTTCATCTTTTACAAATGTAAGCTTGTTTGCATTCCTATGTATTTAATTGGTTGTTTACCTCAGAGAACATTAACATTTAAGAGACATAAATTTGCAATTTGCTTTTTAGTTTGGGTTTTATGACTATTTTGCACTTTTGGTTTTGCTTATGAAACAGCACATCGCTGTCGGTGACATTTTTGGTTTTACTTCACCTCTTGGAATTCTTGGTTTATGTTCCGATTGACCTTTTCATAACTGCACCCTGGGAGCCCTAAAATATGACTATTAAATCTCTGCTATCATATTCCCAAGCACCCTAATAACTGTTGACACTTCAACGCAATTGGATGACTTTCCGCAACTACATGGAAACCTGAATTTGGTTTGCTACCTGCTAGGAATTGATACCAGACCACCTATATTTAGTCTGAGCCAAGACCAAGACCATGGTTCATTTTGAGTCGAGACCAAGACTTTGAGATTTTCCATTCGTCGAAAACAAGTCAAACCAAATCTTGAGAGGAGGCGAGACTGAGACCTACAAAATATGTCTGTTTTCAAGACTATGAATTTAATTTGACTTAATGTCACTCTTGTTAATAACTTAACCACATGGGGTGTGCCATCAGTACAATGTGGGTACCGTTCCCAAGACGAAATGAGTGGGGTTGTGTCAGGAAGGGCATCCGGTGTAAAACAAGCCAACATAACTGTTGTGAAAGTGTAGGTACACGGACCCACAACAGGGGGCGCAAATGAACGGACAATGGAGGAAGTCAAATCACAAAGCTTTACTGTTGTGAACACGCACAACAAACACAACAGATTACAATTATAGCAGTAAGCCGAATTCCAATGGTGTCGTGTGGGCAGGCTCGACGATAGGAGACGTCTGTCCGAGTCGAACCGGAACCATCCGATTTCCTCTGCCACCGAACCCCGGGAATACTGGAGCTGCCAAGTCCCGAACTCCCAGGTGGCCACTGCCTCCGCTCGTCGGATCCGGTACTGCTGGCAAGGAACAGAAACAGTCAGGTGTGGGTGCGGCCGCACCCAGCAACACACAGGGTGGAAACACCACCTCCACCTCTACTCAAAAACAGCACTGTAGGATTGGAATGTGAGTACTTATCCAACCACGTCCAATACGGTCTTCAGCTGACCTAAGCACAAGCAACAAAGTATTACTTCTCTGAATAACACAACTGGCTGAGTTCGTTACCTCCTTAGTAGAGCGATATCTCGGCAATGAGGTGGAGATGCCGTCCTGCTGATATACCTCCCTGGTGATTGATATCAGCTGTCTCAGGTGATGGGTGACAGCTGTCACCCTGGCTACTCCTGTGAGGCGGCAGCGCCCTCCGATGGCTGGAGCCTGCACTCCAGGCAGGGCGCCCTCTGGTGGTGGTGGGCCAGCAGTACCTCCTCTTCAGCGGCCCACACAACAATAACGATGCAGAGTACAAATTGAATTTCTATACTGGATCAATCGAGGCACGGTTTAACAATGACCACCACTGGTGCTGCTGCACAACAGGGTGCCGGCAGAAATTGGACTACTGCTGGGAAAAGAAGAAGAGGAGGAGAACAACGTGTCTACAGACAGCGGGAGAAGAGGAAAGCTCAAAGGGTGGAAGTGAGAGTCTGGACTTTGAATGTTGGTAGTATGACTGGTGAAGGAAGAGAGCTGGCTGATATGATGGAGAGAAGAAAGGTGGACATATTGTGTGTACAAGAAACAAAGTGGAAGGGATGTAAGAGCAGGAGCACAGGCAGCGGGTTCAAGTTGTCATGGTGTGGATAGGATGAGAAATGGTGGTGGAGTTATTTTAAAGGAAGAGCATGTTAAGAGTGTGTTGGAGGTTAAGCAAGTGTACAACAGGGTGACGAGTGTGAAGTTGGAAATTGAAGGGGTGATGATGAATGTCATCAGTGCATATGCCCCACGGGTACACAGCAAATTTTGCTGTGTAAAATAAACTATGCTGGGATAACATTTGGTCCCAGTCTACACAGAGTAAAATACACTAATCAACTCTACTGTCTTGTCAAATCAATTCAATTCAAATTCAATTCAGTTTATTTTCATTTATATAGCGCCAAATCACAACAGAGTTGCCTCAAAGCGCTTCACACAGGGAAGGTCTAACATTACCAACCCCCAGAGCAACAGTGGTAAGGAAAAACTCCCTCTGAGGAAGAAACCTCAAGCAGACCAGATTCAAAGGGGTGACCCTCTGCTTTGGCCATGCTACAAACATAAATTCCAGAACAATTCACAGAACAATTCATGGACGAATATACAAGAAATGCTATTGGTGCACAGGACAGGAGGATCGCCAACACGAATACAACTCCCATCTCTGGATGGAGCTGCACCTTAAACAGAGAGAAAAAACAGAATCAGGCATCAGAAAGGCAAAAAAATACTGTATAATTTGCCAGCATTAAACAACAAGAAAAACAGAGAAATACTAAGGTGATCACCGGCCACTAGCCCTAAACTTCACTAAAAGACCCAGAATTTAGGTAAAGTTGAGGCCGCGGCCCGCTCCAATTACTAATAATTGAATTAAAAGAGTAAAAAACGTAAAACAAAACTGTACCAGTATGCTAGCTATATGAAAGGGAAAATAAGTGCGTCTTAAGTCTGGACTTGAAAGTCTCCACAGAATCTTTTATTGACACAGGGAGACCATTCCACAGAACAGGGGCACAATAAGAGAAAGCTCTGTGACCCGCAGACTTCTTATTCACCTTAGGGACACAAAGTAGTCCTGCACCCTGAGAACGTAAAGCCCAGGCCGGTACGTAAGGTTTAATTAGGTCAGCTAGTTAGGGAGGTGCCAGTCCATGAATAATTTTATAGGTTAGTAGCAGAACCTCAAAATCTGATCTCACTGGGACAGGAAGCCAGTGAAGGGATGCCAAAATGGGTGTAATGTGGTCGAACTTTCTGCTTCGTGAACCAATTCGAGACCCCTAATGCTAGACTGCGGTAAACCAGAAAATAGAACATTGCAGTAGTCCAGTCTAGAAGAGATAAATGCATGGATCAGGGTCTCAGCATCAGCCATAGACAGGATGGGACGAATCTTCACTATATTTTGCAGGTGGAAGAAAGCAGTCCTAGTAATATTTCTAATGTGGAGGTAAAAGAAGAATGTATGATCAAAAATTACCCCAAGGTTCCTCACTTTGTCAGTGTGATATATGGCACACGAGCAGAGGCTGAGTGTGTCAAATCAAGTGTTTCTACTCCAAGAAGAATTGATTTTACACTGTGATAGAGTTGATTTAGCACTGTGCTAGAGTACATTTAACTCTATTTGGACTGGGAGTGCTGGGTTAGGCTCCAGCCCACTGCGACCCTTAATTGGATTAATCGGTTGAAAATGAGTGAGTGAGTGAGTGGACTGGGACCATATGTTATCCCAGCAGAGTAAATTTTACTCTGCAAAATTTACTGTCTAGGTTGTGAGATGAAGGAGAAAGAAGATTTCTGGAGTGAGTTAGATGAGGTGGTGGAGAGTGTGCCCAAGCATGAAAGAGTAGTGATTGGAGTGGACTTCAATGAGCATGTTGGCGTAAGGAACAGAGGTGATGAGGAAGTGATGGGTAGATATCAATCAATCAATTTTTTAAAATTTCGAACTTAGTTGTCAATTCCAGTATCATGTCAGTTCACAATATAAGCAAATCAAATGAACAAAGCTTCTTTGTACTCGCTGTACCTCTACACTCATATGAAAAAATAAACAAAATCAAAAAAGAAGCAAAACAAAAGATGACAACAAGAAAGTTCGAAAGGGAGTGGGAAGAAGTAAATACTTTTTAAATCCCACCCCCAGTGCACATATCTTCAGTGGTTGCTTAATTGACAGTAAATACAACTGCAGTTAATTTACAATACCTCAATATATTTTCAATTCCAGTAACTCATGAATAGACAACAATTTCAATAATTTATCAATATACTTACAATTTCAATAGCTCATGAATGGACTTACAATTCCAGTACCCGTGAATATGCTTACTCTTCAATCACTCATCAATATACTACAAATACTAAATAATTTAGTAAAGATTCAATATTCAATACAATGCAATACAATACAATACATTAACTCTGATATACTTATTGTTACTAAATGATTTGATGCTTTATGATCTTAATACTATAATGACTACAGTAAGAATTTTCACTGTGTACTGTACCGTAGTAAAATGTTTTCTTTGTATTTGGCTTTGAATTGGTAAATGTTTGGACATTGTTTTAAATTCCATTCTAAACTATTCCACAATCGCACTCCACACACTGAAACACACATACTTCTTCTCGTGGTTCTTACAGCTTTTGCTATAAGTTTACTACCATTTCCCCTCAGATTGTAGACACTTTCCCTTTTTTGCATGAAGATTCGTACTTACCCATCTTTACGAACTGCTGCCTCTCAGTTAAATAACTTTTGATCCATTCCCATGCTACCCCTCGAATCCCATACTTTTCTAATTTTTCTAGTAAAACTGAATGATTAATTGTGTCAAACACTTTTTTTAAGTCAATAAAAACTCCAATAGCATTTTTTTCTTTTCCAATGAATGTGCAATTTCCTCTACAGCATCAATAATGGCCATAGATGTAGATCTTCCAGGTCTGAAACCATACTGGCCTTCATTTAACAGGCAATTTTTTTTCTATAAAATTTTCAAGTCTGTCATTAAATACTTTCTCAAGTATTTTTGAGAATTGTGGGAGGAGAGAGACAGGTCTATAGTTAGTAAAGGTGTGCTTGTTACCAGTCTTAAAAATTGGAATTGATATTCCAATTCCAATTCCAAAATTCCAGACCTTGATATGGTATCAAGGTCTGGAATGTGGAAAGGCAGATGATAGTTGACTTTGCAAAAAGGATGGAAATGGCTGTGGTGAATACCTACTTTAAGAAAAGTAAGGAGCACAGGGTGACATATAAGAGTGGAGGAAGGTGCACACAGGTGGACTAGATTCTTTGTAGGAGATGCAAGCTAAAAGAAATTGGAGACTGTAAGGTGGTGGCAGGAACAAGGGTAGATAGACAGCATAGGATGGTTGTTTGTAGGATGACTTTAGAGGTGAAGAAGGAGAGAGTGAGCGCTCAACAAAGGATCAGATGGTAAAAGCTGAAGAAGGAAGATTGTTGTACAAAATTCAATGAGCAAGTGAGAGAGGCACTGGATGGAGGTGAAGCACTTTTGGACAACTGGAAAAGTACTGCAGATGTGGTGAGGGAGACGGCTAGGAAGGTACTGGGTGTGACATCTGGACAGTGGAAGAAGACGAGGAGACTTGGTGGAATAAAGATGTCCAGGAATGCATAAGGAGAAAGAGGCTGGTGAAAAATAATTGAGACAGTCGGAGAGATGAAGAAAGTAGACAGAAGTACAAAGAAATGTAGCGTAAGATGAAAAGAGAAGTGACAAAAGCTAAGGAAAAGACATATTGTGAGCTGTACAAGAAGCTGAATTGTCAGGAAGGAGAAATGGACTTGTACAGATTCCCAGACAAGGGGACAGAGCTGGAAAGGATGTGCAGCAGATTAAGCTGGTAAAATATGCAGATGGTAGTGCAGGACATGTACAAGGATAGTGTGACAGCGGTGAGATGCGTAGTAGGAATGAGAGACTCATTCAAGGTGGAGGCGGGATTACACCAAGTATCAGCTCTGAGGCCTTTCCTGTTCACAATGTTGATGGACTAGTTAACGGATGAGATCAGACAGGCGTCTCCATGGACTATGATGTTTGCAGATGACATTGTGATCTGTAGTAAGAATAGAGAGCAGGTTGAGTCGAGCCTGGAGAGGTGGAGATATGCTCTGGAGAGCAGGGGAATGAACGCAAAGTAGGAGCATGACTGAGTACATGTGTGTAAATGAGAAGGAGCCCAGTGGAAAAGTACGGTTACAAGAAGTAGAAGTGGTGAAAGTAGATGAGTTTAAATACTTGGGGTCAACTGTCCAAAGTAATGGAGAATGTGGTAGAGAGGTGAAGAAGAGAGTGCAGGCAGGGTGGAGTGGGTGGAGAAAGGCGGCAGGAGTGATTTGTGACTTAAGAATATCTGCAAGAGTGAAGGGGAAAGTTTACAAGACAGTAGTGAGACCAACTATGTTGCACGGCTTAGAGACGGTGGCACAAACAAAAAGACAGGAGGCGGAGCTGGAGGTGGCAGAGATGAAGACGTTGTGATTCTCTCTGGGAGTGACGAGAATGGATAAGATTAGGAATGAACATATCAGAGGGACAGCTCAGGTGGGATGGTTTGGAGACAAAGTCAGAGAGGCGAGATTGAGATGGTTTGGACATGATCAGTGTTGTGTCTATTCCTTTCTGGGTTTATGTTAAGCCTAATCTCATTTTATATGTACAATGACAAATAAAGCTTCTGTTCTATTCTATTTGTCTTTTCTTGTACAGTGATTGTCTTCATCCTGGTGTTGCTTGCTTGTCTGTCTGTCTGTCCTCTGCCTCCACCTTGTGTCTGTCTTTGCTTTGTGTCTGTCTGGCTTTTTGTCTGTATTGATCTTTGCCCCCTGACTCCCCCTGATGACAGTTCTTAGTGTTGTCCGTGTTCAAGTGTCTGTGAGCCCTCGTGTCTGATTGTTTCACACTCTCCTATCCAGTGGTGGGCACAGATAACCAAAAAATTAACTTTGATAACAGATAATCAGATAACTGAAAAGTTATCTTTGATAAAGATAAAACAATAAACCACCCAAGAATGTATCGGAAGTTACAGATAACTGATAAATTCCAATATTATCTCTGGCACATTTACAACTATTAGTAAAACAAATTTAATAGCTTCTAGTAATATTAAAAATAACAACAGACCCAAACAAGACCACACTTTTTTCTTTCAACATTCTGCCCCTGCTGGAAGCTATTGTTTACTGCAGTGCTCCCAGCACAAAGACACCCCAAGAACAGCCATAAAGTGAGCTCACTATCAATTACAATTTTCCGGTCAGGCGGAGGTCTTGAAAAATAAAGTCATGCTGAGTTATGGTTTTGATTTATAAATAACATTAATACAGATAGAATAACTCCATTAATGTCAATTCTGTCATTTGTACAAAGTTAAAATATAACATAAATCTTTCCTTCCCACTGTAGCCAAGTGCTTGCTCACAGGGGGTCGTTTTGACCGTTGGGGTTTTACATAATTATTGTATGGCCTTGCCTTACAATATAAAGCGCCTTGGTGGGTGCTGAACTGATTTTAAAAATGCTCATCCCTGTTCAGCTTTGTTTATCAGTTTAAAAGTTATCAGACAAAAATTAATCGAAAGATAATTGGTCCGATAATGGTTTATAAAGTTATCTAAAAAGATAATCCAATAATGAAAACATCATCTTCGATAATTATCTGTTATCGGATTATCGGAAGTGTGCCCACCACTGCTCCTATCTTTGATTTTATTTTCCTCTGTTTTGTCATAGTAGTCTGGTTTTATGGTGTTTCATTCACGTTTATTTTTATCATGGTTGTATTTTTTTTTCACCTGTAGCTCATCTTCCTGTTTTATTTTGGTATCTGACTGTTCTTGTTTGAGTTAACTTTCTTCCTGTGTCACTCCCCAGCTGTTAGTAATGACCCACAGCTGTCAGTCATTTGTTTATTAGTTCATCTGTGTATTTAAGCCTGTGTTTTTCCCATATTGTTTGTTTGCTGGGTCCTTGATGTTGGTTACTTTGGTTCTTACTGCCAAGAATTGTGAGTATTATGAACATTTGTCTCCTCGAGTTCTGTCTTTGTTAACAGTACTAAGTAATAGTTTTAGTTTGTCTTTACCTTGTGGTTTTTGTTCCTGTGTCAAATTAACTCGTTTTTTTCCCCCTCATTATCTACCCTGCGATTGTTGGACTGATTTTCACTACTGTTAAACTGATCACTGTGGTTTCATGCAGACAAAGACTACGGCAATGTGAGGGAGCTTCCTCACAGATGTCATCACCCAAAGCAAAGCATAATTCTCCAAATATCTGTGTAGATCCACTAGACTGCCTGTCTTAAGGGCCCCTGCACACATAGTGCAAATAAAGTACAAGTCAGGGCGACTTACGTCGAAACAGCTTGAATGATCGACCCACGAAACATCGCGCCGACACGCAGGCATGCACAATGGTTTGTGCACGTGGGAACACACTGCCAGAAAAAATAAGAAATAAAAAATGCGTACCGGTTTTGAACATGAAGGAGCACAGATGCTGAAAATAAAAAAATAATTACATGCCACCCACGGGACTCGAACCCGCACCTTCCAAAAGCTCCAACTGCCAGTCAGAAACTTTACCACTGAGCTATAATCACTTTCCTGTGAAAGCTGTGGGAACCTGCCTGATATGAGGAAGGACATGGATGTATTTAAAATGAAATAAACCCACACACCATATAAAAATACTGCATTTATCAAGCAGGCAATACAAATATGATCCATCTGTTCCTCTCTAGATGACCCATGGCCAAAGACATACAGTTGTGAAATGACATGAATGAGAAGCAGTTCGCAATTATGTCCACATCTGCTGATTCAGTGCATCGAGCCGGCCCACACGTGTTCTGCCCGACACGTGTGTCTTGTTGACGGCACGCTGCAGCACAGACACCATGTCATATGGCACAGAGCTCACGTGGGTGACGCGGCAGTCAAATTGCCCACTGTGTGTTTTGATCTGATGGTCCGTTTCAGCCTGGGGGGTAGCCTGTCAATGGCTACCCCCCAGGCTGCATATATCGCCACAGTGACATATGTTTTTATTTATGTCCACATGATGACAGCAAATAGACACAAGTGCGTCACAGTGGGCAGTCGTTAGTCCATGTCCGTGCAAACACAGTATGTATTGTCCATATCCACAGATTTCCACAGCTGCTTCTCTCGGCAGCCACACCTCCTGTCAGTTTAGCGCTAGACCAAAGCCACACTCATGGGGCACTTAGACAAATTTCACTGCCAGCACGACAATGATTGTCTGCAGACTGTTGTCGTGTTAATATTACGAATGGTCACACATTTTCTAAGTGCAATGCGAGCGGTGTTGGATGTCTGTGCCTGTCACCTGGAACTTGGCCGACACCTGCCCCGAGAGGGATTGATAGCTCGCACAGCGCACACTGTCTTTCAGCTGCAACTGTGCACAAATAGTTGTAGCAACAGGTGTACGCGGCTTTGGAGGCAGGTACGATTTTACACGTTTTGCACATGATTCCTGCTTTATGTGCAAATCGACCAAATTCACACTGTTGTGTGAAGGGGCCCTAATACACACTTTCCATGTGCAACCGGACCAAAATGTCAAAAGTATTATTAAGTGGATGCTTTAAAATGAGAATTGTTTTTTGATGACCAAAGAGTCATGGCACTTGTTCAAAGTGAAGAACAACACTAACAGTCTAATATGAATACAAGAAGAAGTCTGGGGTAACTTCACAAGGTCACATCAGCAGCATGCGTTCCTCGTGACGCACAGCCTGACACACTGCTAAAGAGCAGTGAATCACCTTCAGTGAAGGCGTTTGTATTTTGCGAGCCGAGGGAGTGACGTTATAAGTGAGCAGATTTTCAGTGACTGTTCTCATATTTACTGGCTGCACTCCTGAGGTGGCGTGCTGATTCTGATGAAGACATGCCACCATTGGGTTTAGACCCTCCAAGAAAATTAAAGTGGTGGTGGCCTATAATCCAATTTAATCTCCCCTGCCCTCCCACAACAAATTTGTGGTGATTGCTTTAGGGAGCAGTGGCAGGGCAATATTAAAAAATCTACAGATATTGTTGCGATTGCAATAGTTTGAACCAAAGCCTGCAGACTTGAGGAACTGAGCTGAGCGCAGCATCTTAAGTGCTCTCCTGACAGCTTTGTGCTGCTTAGAAGACACAGGCTTAGGGTACAGTTCAATTATGTTCAGCATGTACCACAACAGTCTGTCTTTGTGTTAGACTTAAGTATTACAGTGTAGTGACAAGAAGCCGGGGTATTCAAAGAAATACACAAGTGATTACAGTTTTCAGTTGGTGCCCAGACTTTCTTATGTAAACTGATAAATCCAGGCATCCAAACAAACTTAGTACCTTAAAATGACTATTCAGGCAAAGGTGTTCACAAATATTTGAGTTATACGTTCATACTTTTTGTCTTGTTCTGCCTGAAGAGCAGTGGGTGTATCCATGGCCAATATTACATTCATCGGCATGCCCACTCCTTCGTGTATTTAAAAAAAAAAAAATCATCACAAATAAAACAAAATCACAAACAACCCGTTTAGTGCCAGATCTGTTCTGGCTTGAGTGCAACTCTCGTGTGAATTCATTTGTGCTGCCATGACAAAAATTACATGACATTTCCTTCTAACAACACTCAATAAGCATTTGGGAACTGAGGACACTAATTGAGTGTTGGGTATAAAAGGAGCATCCCCAAAAGGCTCAGCCGTTCACAAGCAAAGATGGGGCAAGGATTGCCACTTTGTGAACAACTGGATGAAAAAATAGTCCAACAGTTTAAGAACAATGTTTCTCAACTTTCATTTGCAAGGAATTTAGGGATTCCATCATCTACAGTCCATAATATAATCAGACGATTCAGAGAATCTGGAGAACTTTTTACACGTAAGCGGCAAGGCCGAAAACCAACATTGAATGCCCGTGACCTTCGATCCCTCAGGCGGCACTGCATTAAAAAACGATATAATTGTGTAAAGATCTTACTGCGTGGGCTCAGGAACACTTCAGAAAACCATTGTCAGTTAACACAGTTCGTCGCTACATCTACAAGTGCAAGTTAAAACTCTACCATGTAAAGCGAAAGCCATACATCAGCAACATCCAGAAATGCCGCCGCCTTCTCTGGGCCCGAGCTCATTTGAAATGGAGAGACGCAAAGTGTGCTGAGTCCACATTTCAAATTGTTTTTGGAAATCATAGATGTCGTGTCCAAAGAGGAAAAAGACCATCCAGATTGTTACCAGCGCAAAGTTCAAAAGCCAGCATCTGTGATGGTATGGGGTGTGTTAGTGCCCATGGCATAGGCACTAACACATCTGTGATGGCACCATCAATGCTGAAAGGTACATCCAGGTTTTGGAGCAACACATGCTGCCATCCAAGCAATGTCTTTTTCAGGGATGTCCCTGCTTATTTCAGCAAGACAATGCCAAGCCACATTCTGCATGTGTTACAACAGTGTGGCTTCGTAGTAAAAGAGTGCGGGTACTAGACTGGCCTGCCTGCACTCTAGTCCATTGAAAATGTGTGGTGCATTATGAAGTGCAAAATACGACAACAGAGACCCTGGACTGTTGAACAACTGAAGTCATTCATCAACCAAGAATGAGAACAAATTCCACCTACAAAGCTTCAACAATTAGTGTCCTCAGTTCCCAAATGCTTATTGAGTGTTGTTAGAAGGAAAGATGATGTAACACAGTGGTAAACATACCACTGTCTCAGCTTTTTTGAAACGTGTTGCAGGCATCCATTTCAAAATGAGCAAATATTTGCACAAAAACAATAAAGTTTATCAGTTTGAACATTAAATATTTTGTCTTTGTGGTGTATTCAGTTGAATATAGGTTGAAGATTTGCAAATCATTGTATTCTGTTTTTACATTTGATCTGTATCTTTATCTTTATCTGTAAACACCAACACACGACACATGTCACATTAACGTGTTGGTTTACATAATGAATGACTGAACCAATCAGTGTTTAGCAGAGGCACTTTTACCCAAAATCCTTTGCGATCTGTCTCTGTTTGTTACAAAACCTCAGAATTAGTGCATTATTCAACATTAAAAGATATGCTATATTTTACCTTTGTACAAATGACAGAATTGACATTAATGAAGTTATTCTATCGGTATTAATGTTATTTATAAATCAAAACCATAAGTCAGCATGAATTTATTTTTCAAGACCTCCGCCTGACCGGAGCATTGTGATTGGCAGAGAGCTGGCTTTATGGCTGTTCTCTGTGCTGGAAGCTATGCAGTAAACAAGAGCTTCCAGCAGGGGCAGGATGTTTAAAGACAAAAGTGTGGCCTCATTGTTTGGCTCTGTTGTCACTTGTAATTCTAGTAGAAGCCATTGTGTCATTAAAACTCAAATTCAGTTTATTAGTAGTTGCAAATGTACCAGAGACAATATTGGAATCTATCGGTTATCTGTAATTTCCAATACATTTTTGGGTGGTTTATTGTTTTATCTTTATCAAAGATAACTTTTCAGTTATCTGATTATCTGTTATCAAAGTTAATTTTTTGGTTATCTGTGCCCACCACTGCAAATATGAAAGAAATGTATCTTTTTTAACAGTTATGAATTTTTGAATATTTGCTCAAAGTTAAATATAGGGATTTTCCTGATTATATACTAAGGCCTATGACCTTGAAAATGTAATTTCTTCTTGCCTATCAGGATATGAATTTTCAGTAAAAAAAAAAATTCAATAGCAATAAAAAATTTCATAACGATATATATAAAAAATTGTGGGCTCCAGGATGTTCAAAAGCAAATGGGTGAAAACATAACCTCCAACTTCACTGGCAGAGGTAACAAAAGTGGACATCTGGAAAATCCTCACTAATGCCACATTAGACACAGTGCCAGTGTGTCTTCTATCTCTTTATCTTTTTCTAAAACTGTAGGCACCATTACATTTTCTGCAATTTAAATTGTAAACTCCAAAATGTGACAGATTTAACTGTGATTTCATACAGGTGGCGAGATGCATTGTTTCAGTTTTGATTTCACGACAGATATAACAAATGCTGTTACTCAGAACAATAGTTCCAATAATTTGTTACACTATTAAGACCAGCACGGCCATTCAGACAAAACATAATGTCTTCTCATTTGTCTTCAACAGTGAGTGCAGAACGGGGGGGAACAGGCCAAATTTCTCATTTTAAATTGGAGCACATACTGCCCCACATGGTGAATTTTTGATTTCATTCTGTTTGATGTAGGTAAACAATGCTGCTGCTGCAGTGGAACATGAAACATTTCTTGTCATTTGGTTGGGACATGACCAGAAAATGCTTTGCCACTTGAATATTAAGGCGGTGCTCACAAAAGAAATTATATATTTCATTTTTTATTCATCATCTTCTATTATTTTTTTGTCATTAAGGAGGTATATTGAGTTCACTAGCCTTGAAACAATTTTTGTATTAAAAAAATAAAACTAATTATACTTTGTAATAATGCTCATAACCCTGGGATATAACCCTGCTGTCAGTATCCAGAAAGTCATTCACTGATAGTGTCACACATATTTGTTTCTCTGGGCCCTATCTTTCACCCAATCCAAAGTAGTATGTAAATCAGGCAGAAGTACATGAGAAATTAGTCCAAGAGGCAACCATGTCCCAATCGGTACAGTGGAGGAGTTACCCAAAAACACAGGCAGAGGTTCAAAACACAGATCAGTCCTACATCAGGCAAACAAATCCAAAATCGTCAAGCAAAAACAGAATGGCAGCATGTGTCAGGAGCATAGAGACAAACACAGAGAGATAGTGTGAGAAAGCAAGCATGAAGCTAAACAATCTGGCAAAGGAGTGACACACTGAATGGATATAAAGAGGGTCACCCCTTTAAGTCTGGTCTGCTTGAGGTTTCTTCCTCAGAGGAAGCTTATCCTTACCACTGCTGCTCTAGGGGTTAGTAAGGTTAGATCTTGTGTGAAGCGCCTTGAGACACCTCTGTGATTTGGCGCTATATAAATGAAAATAAATTAAATTGAAAAATATAAAGGCCAACAAAAAGCGCAGCGGTGCATAAACACCTGGAAACAGGACGTAATGCTTCATGCAGAAAACACGGAGGAGATGTCATAGTAAAACAAATAACTAGCAGATATGAAAATCACTCAAGAGCATGAGGAGCAACTAACATGGAGGAGAATATCACTTGACAACAATGAATTAACATGAAATATGTGACTCAAGGCATAAAATATGGTAACGCCAAAGCAACCAGCCAGATCAAGAAAACCTTCTGGGAAGTAGACACATGCAGGTGAAAGAGAACTTCACCTGAGCAAACACAAGATGCGAGTCACCCTCAGAGCCTGCTGAAACACGTCCAACCTCCATCCTTCACTTATGAAAGTCTTATAGAGCGCAGAATGCTCTTTAATGTGGAACTAGCAGGCGCCCACTTAATTCAAGAAATCTTTATCAACTACTTCACACTGCTTTGCACCTTGACAGTCAAATTATTTTGTCATAAGTGTCTGCCAGTAGTGCAGCACTCCCGTAATTTGGATGCTTGTACAAAAAAAGTCCCAGCACTCGGTTTGGGAGGGGGCAGCGAGCAGGGGGCATCAACAGGCAGTCTTTTCTCCATGAAAGGCCACGCTCATTAATTGAGGTTAATTTCTGTCTGTACTGCGACTTGATGGTTGCTACAGAGGTGTCTATAGTGTTCTTCCTGCAAGTATAATCATTGTAGCAAAGTGTTTATGTGAGTAAAGAGGCAACAGAGAGAGAAAATCAGCAGGATCCCTCACATGATGCATATTGATTTGCAACCGAAACCAAAAATTGCAGCAGATGTTGCATGTTTTGCCTTGAAGCAAAAGCTAAATATGTATTTTCCCCAAGTATGGTGGGTTCTCAACTTGAATTATTGAATTGTTATGAACGCTATCACGCTTACTATGTGAATGCGCTCCACCGTAATTAAATCAAAGTGCTTGCAAAATGATTGCGATGACTGTTGATTGAAATACTTCCATCCTTTATATTGTGAGCCGTTTTCTTCTACTCTGAGCCACCGGTTGTGGCACATCCCAAGTGAGATGCAAGTTTTAGACAATGGTAAATGGACTGCATTTATATAGTATATAACGCTTTTCCATCTGCATCAGATGCTCAAAGCGCTTTACAAATAATGCCTCACATTCACCCTGATGTGAGGCTGCTGCTATACAAGGTGCTCACTACACACCGGGAGCAACTAGGGGATTAAGGACTTTGCCCAAGGGCCCTTAGTGATTTTCTTGTCAGGCTGGGATTTGAACCAAAGATCCTCTGGTTTCAAGCCCAACGCTTTAACCGCTAGACCATCACCTCTCCCAATGTGCATCATATTGTGAGTGTTCATACTCTCCCAGTGCTTGGTGGGTGCATATTATATTTTTGACATCCTTCCTGTGTCAGTCCCGTGCACTCTCTGCTGCTTCTCACTTCATTGTTTATATCCTAATCCTTATTGCGCACCACAAATTTTTGCCCAGTTACCAGAGTTTTTACTGCAAGTTTTTAAAATGCAGTTGAGGTGGAGGGTTGATGTGCATAAGAATTGCTGGACGTCCAGTTTGTTTTTACTCACAGCTATCTTAAGGGTTTGACAGTGAAGATAACAATGTTTACAAAAAGACACGCTGTTTATATTACATTTTCCATTCTTGCCACGTTTCAAAGACTCTGTGCTATTGCATAAAAGCAAACCTTTTTTTGTGCCATCCACACAGCAGGGCCATTGCTAGATCTGGGGTACAGCAGCCCCCCATTACTAATATCACTTTTTAATTGAAAAGCCTGCTTTGTGCAGAAAATATGCAACCGTATGTACTAAATCACTTTGCCTTCTTACTTAGCTCATTACTAAAGACACTACCTCGATCCTACTGCAACACCAACTAGTAAAGATAAAAAACTTTTGAGCCAGATTCAGAAAAAGTAGGGCGTGGTTCTCCATCTTGTGCCAACTGAAAAATCAACATTTCTCACCAACTAAGGCACCTAGAAACTTGTTAGAATAGCCTAAGCAGTTGGTCACCCCTTCGAGTCTGGTCTGCTTGAGGTTTCTTCCTCAGTATCATTAGTGGGACTTTTTCACTTACCACTGTTACTTGTGTGCTTGCTCTAGGGGTTGGTAAGGTTAGACCTTACTCACGTGAAGCACCTTGAGGCAGCTTTGTTGTGATTTGGTACTGTATAAATGAAATTTTAAAATTCTCAAACATGTGACGTCTTGTCTCACTGGGTGCAATGTTGGTTTGTCTGAATGCAGAACACAGAGGAGGACCTTTAAGCCCCGTTTACACATAGACGGTTTAGTCGGCGGGTAGTACGTAGACCGAAGTTCGCGGTAGTTCTGGCTGTTTTTGCGGTGGAGCACTTTGCCGGTGTTTTGACCGCCATACTATCTGCAAATAGGCAGATAAAACGCCACTAAATCCGCCAAATAAAGAGATGTTTTGACACCGTAGCATCTGGCACACGTCAGGCAACGGGGGTTAATACCCAGTTCTATCCCTTACAATCGCAGGTTAAGACACGGGTGAGAACAGCGGTGTTCTGCAGCCGCCAATAATGAATGCCCTGTGTACCACTGGTTAATACCCAGGTTTTTACCCAGGCAAACAGGGTAAATCCTGCGTTACTCCAGGATCATTTGCATATTAGGCACTGCCCCCAGAGTATCCAGTATAATAGGCTGGTTCTGCACACATTTTCATCATTCTGGAGTTGCTAGCAGAGCTGTAAAAGGAGCACCATGGACTTCTTTGACCAAGAAAACTTCGACATGGACATGCCCATGGGCATCGATGAAGCTGAGGCCTTGCATGAGGCAACAGGCACCATGCTGGAACTTGGTCAAGGTGTACTCCAGATCCTAGAATTATACAGAGAGCTAATTCAGCTTAGGCAGGCAGCAGCTGAGGAGAGGAGGAGGACGAAGAGGAGAAAGCAGAGGAGATGGTGGGTCAAAACTTGGCTGGCAAGAAGGGTGGACCAGGGACATTATGACAGTTTGATGAAGGAGCTTGAGCTGGAATATCCTGCAGCATTCAAGAACTTTATGCAAATGGAGCCTGCAATGTTCCAAGAGATTCCGCAGAGGATCACACCTAGGATAGAGAAGCAAGACACCTTCTGGAGGAAAACACTGGAACCTGGAGTCAAATTGGCCATCACCATCCGCTTCCTGGCATTATTGAAAAGTGAAAGTGCAATGGAAAAACATGATAGTAACAAGATATGAAAAATATGCTGAAATGTTATCAGACACTCACTTGTAATCTTTGTGGGCTTTGTCCCAGAACATGGGATGGCTGTTGAAGTCTGCTACTAACTGTTCATCCTCCTTCGTCAGCTGCAGTTTCTCCTTCTTGGTCCGGACATGCACTTCCTCCCCAGCAGACTGCTCTCTGGATCCACCTGGCTCAAGAGCAGCTGGAGCAGCAGGAATACATGCCTCAGTTACTGCAGGGGGAGGGGGATCATCCTCAGCCTTTTCTTCCTCCCTTTCCCCCTCCTCAACATGTTGCTCCTCTGTCTCCACCACAGGCCCCCCCTCTGCTTCTGAACCAGACCTCTTGGTTTCCTTCTTCTTGCCAAAGTCCTTGCCGCTGCCAACTTTCTTTGGAGGCATACTGGAGCTTCATGCAAAAATATCTGGAGCTTCTTCTTCTTCTTCTTCTTCCATCTTCTGGCCACGAGTGAGAGGCCTGCATGCAGCGCGCTAGCGTTTTTATACTGACCGCAGCCTATCGGCCGTTTGGAATGCCATTTTAACTGGGAGGTGGCATTTAGAACGGCGTACTGTCTGCTAGCGCCACCGTTTTGTCTGCCTCTGTCGCCGGTTAAAATGCCGTTGTGTACACCGATGTGGGGTCTATCACCGTTTTATACGCCATTGATTAGGGGTACAACGCCGGCCGCCGAATAACGGTGGTGTAAACTGCGGCACTACAGGAAGGGACAGGATGAAACGGCGATTAAAAAGTATCAAACGCCATTGTTCGCGTTGTCTCCGTCATCACACGAATTCTCCGGGAGCGCTCCCGGAATTATTCGACATGTTGAATAATTTTTTCGACGATTCCCGGTGAAGCCGGAACTAAGCCGCGCCGGTGTTAACAACGGCGTTTGATCCCTAAGACGGCCCGGAGGAGCCAAAAACTCTTCCGGGATGCTGCTGGGAGCTCTTACCATCTATGTGTAAACGGGGCTTTATTGTACGTACATACAATGTGATTTCTCCTACATTGTCTCAGTTAGACACAATCCAACCAGCCATAGTCCAGCTCCCGGACCAACTCCAGCTGTAGAGATGTAGAGACACTGCCTTGGTCAGGGGCTGAGAAGGAAGCAGACCTTAAATAAGCATGTTTTTGATTGTGGGAGGAAACTGGAGTGTCCAACGGAAACCCACACAGATGCAGGGTAAACACAGCCCAGTATGTGTTTTTTTTTTTGTTTTGTTTTTTTTTTTGTGCTACCATCAAGAAAATGGGCCGCTTTTTATGAAGCCTGTTTATTTACTTTACCATTTATAATCCATTTCCTAACTCTAACCATAACCCCTTCTCCACCCCGTCACACTGCATTTCATGCACCCGCTGCGAGAAGTGCACCATTTCATGACAATATCATGAACCCATGGATGAATTGAATTTTTGTAATCCCATCACGAACTGCCATGAGAAACTCAACACAGAAAAGATGGGAAGCGATCACACAGCCATCTTACTGCAGAAGCATCAGTGCAAACCACTAAGTCACTGTGCCACTGAAGTACCACGCCCTCCTTTTTCTGGGTCAGGCTCAAAACTTCTCAGTGGCCCCTCATGGCTTCCCTGTCTCTACTTTATCTGAATGATGTTCTGAAATTAATCTGCAGGGGTCATTCAACAATATTTGAATTATCATGAGATCATCTGTTTTATTTAAATGTTTTTTTTTTTTTTTGCATCCATATTGTGATACCATACCTCTTGTTTTGTGTGCAGATGCATATTTGTGCATGCTGCAATATAATGATGAGGCAACTTACAGAGTGGAGATGGAGCAGCTGGTAAGGTGGACAACAGTCCATCTTGCAATGTAGAAAAGGCTAAAGAGATAATAGTGGACTTCAGGTCGAAGGCCTTGCACCATTTGTTGCGATGCATTGATGGCTCCATTGCGGAGAGGGTCAGCCACACAAAAATTCCTGTGCCTTTAGGTTGCTAAGGATTTTTCCTGCACCACAAACATGTTCCACTTGGTCATTAAAGCACAGTTGCAGATGTACTACTTCAGGAGGCTGTTCCCACCCTCACCACCATCTATAGGGGAATGATCGATGGATGCACTTGACGAGCTCCATCACCTCTGGGTTTGGCTGCTGTGATTCCTCTGATAGGTCTTTGCAGGGTGTGGCAAGGATGGCCAAGATCACCGGGGTCTCACGCCTCTTGCTGCAGGACATTTATAAGGAAGCAGGAGGAAAGCCCTCTGCATTCTCGAGGATTGTTACCATCCAGTTCATGGACTGTTTAATCTTCTGCTGTATGGCAAAGGATATCGCTCAAAGTGAAGACAGCCAGAATGTGCGACAGTTTGTTTTTTTTTTTTTCCCTGCAGGTCATAAGACTGCAAGATAGAAATGAATCATTGCACGCATCCACACAACACAATGTAAACACAATTAAATGATAATATTTGCATTTTTTTTTCCTGACTACTCTCAAAAACAAGTATAATTTAAAGTTCTTGTTCGGCACGGTGGAAACATTTATTCATTGTACGCAAGTCACTCTTCATTTACTGCTCCAAGATTTTAGATTACTTCGAAAGAAAATAGATGACATTTGGTCAAATATACTCTGTATATTTTGTAGCGGATATAGCCACTGACCCATCTCTACAGAATCAAAATGTGCCTTAATTTCCCACATTTAACAAAGAACTGACTCTCCAGACCGGAGTGACTTAAGCTGAAGGACTGTTATCACTTGTCGTGGGAATACTGTGAACGTTTGTATGGAACCAAATGTTTCATTTTCCCCCCTCTTAAAAAAAAAGGCCTAAATTCTATACTCCAAAACATGGAGAATATCAAAGTGACATCAAACTGATTTTTCTTGGCCAGACCAGGACCAAGAATGTCAAACACCAAGTACTTGATAATTAATTTATGACATCTCAAAACATTCTTTTGGGAGGCTGGCAGACATCTTCCTGAATTATCAACTGCTGCAACCCCCACTTCCAGGTGGTCAAAACCCAGAGGCTGAAGTCTCTGCATGCGTATTGACAGATCATACAACTGAATTGAAAACTTTGGTTAAATTGTGAAAATCAATATGAATCTCTTCAGGACTTAACTGGATGCAGCAAGAAGACCACATCACCTGTTTGTTCTGTGAAAATAGGCCCCAGAATGGCAAACTTCACTTTTAATGTTTATGGAATGCTGCAATGTCCATCACAGGAACGGACCCACGGTGAATCCTTTTGGATCAGATTTGTAAGGACATAGACCCCCCAATACGCAAATATGCTTTCTGTTAACAAAAGAGACAAACTGCAATTTATGTTCCTGTTGTTATAGTTAACCAAAGACAAAATTTATATTCCAATTGAATCTGTTACGCGTTTCTTTCATGTGAAGTTATGAGTATCCCTTTTTATAACTCTTGGAGCATGTTTAAATGTTATTTGTTGAATTATTATCTTATCACATTATTCACTTTGCGTGTTTTTAGGAATCCGCTAGGTTAGCGTAGCTACTAGCTCTTAGCCGATTTAGCATGGCGGCTTCTCCTGTCTCTCCCGTACTTTTCTGCTCTGGGTGTGAAATGTTTAGTTATTCCTCGGCCTCCTTTAGCAGTAATGGTACTTGTAATAAGTGTAGCTTATTCGTAGCTTTGGAGGCCAGGCTGGGCGAATTGGAGACTCGGCTCCGCACCGTGGAAAATTCTACAGCTAGCCAGGCCCCTGTAGTCGGTGCGGACCAAGGTGGCTTAGCCGCCGTTAGTTCCCCCCTGGCAGATCCCGAGCAGTCGGGAAAGCAGGCTGACTGGATGACTGTGAGGAGGAAGCGTAGCCCTAAACAGAAGCCCCGTGTACACCGCCAACCCGTTCACATCTCTAACCGTTTTTCCCCACTCGACGACACACCCGCCGAGGATCAAACTCTGGTTATTGGCGACTCTGTTTTGAGAAATGTGAAGTTAGCGACACCAGCAACCATAGTCAATTGTCTTCCGGGGGCCAGAGCAGGCGACATTGAAGGAAATTTGAAACTGCTGGCTAAGGCTAAGCGTAAATTTGGTAAGATTGTAATTCACGTCGGCAGTAATGACACTCGGTTACGCCAATCGGAGGTCACTAAAATTAACATTAAATCGGTGTGTAACTTTGCAAAAACAATGTCGGACTCTGTAGTTTTCTCTGGGCCCCTCCCCAATCGGACCGGGAGTGACATGTTTAGCCGCATGTTCTCCTTGAATTGCTGGCTGTCTGAGTGGTGTCCAAAAAATGAGGTGGGCTTCATAGATAATTGGCAAAGCTTCTGGGGAAAACCTGGTCTTGTTAGGAGAGACGGCATCCACTTTGGATGGAGCAGCTCTCATTTCTAGAAATCTGGCCAATTTTCTTAAATCCTCCAAACTGTGACTATCCAGGGTTGGGACCAGGAAGCAGAGTTGTAGTCTTACACACCTCTCTGCAGCTTCTCTCCCCCTGCCATCCCCTCATTACCCCATCCCCATAGAGACGGTGCCTGCTCCCAGACCACCAATAACCAGCAAAAATCTATTTAAGCATAAAAATTCAAAAAGAAAAAATAATATAGCACCTTCAACTGCACCACAGACTAAAACAGTTAAATGTGGTCTATTAAACATTAGGTCTCTCTCTTCTAAGTCCCTGTTGGTAAATGATATAATAATTGATCAACATATTGATTTATTCTGCCTAACAGAAACCTGGTTACAGCAGGATGAATATGTTAGTTTAAATGAGTCAACACCCCCGAATCACATTAACTGTCAGAATGCTCGTAGCACGGGCCGGGGAGGAGGATTAGCAGCAATCTTCCATTCCAGCTTATTAATTAATCAAAAACCCAGACAGAGCTTTAATTCATTTGAAAGCTTGTCTCTTAGTCTTGTCCATCCAAATTGGAAGTCCCAAAAACCAGTTTTATTTGTTATTATCTATCGTCCACCTGGTCGTTACTGTGAGTTTCTCTGTGAATTTTCAGACCTTTTGTCTGACTTAGTGCTTAGCTCAGATAAGATAATTATAGTGGGCGATTTTAACATCCACACAGATGCTGAGAATGACAGCCTCAACACTGCATTTAATCTATTATTAGACTCTATTGGCTTTGCTCAAAAAGTAAATGAGTCCACCCACCACTTTAATCATATCTTAGATCTTGTTCTGACTTATGGTATGGAAATAGAAGACTTAACAGTATTCCCTGAAAACTCCCTTCTGTCTGATCATTTCTTAATAACATTTACATTTACTCTGATGGACTACCCAGCAGTGGGGAATAAGTTTCATTACACTAGAAGTCTTTCATAAAGCGCTGTAACTAGGTTTAAGGATATGATTCCTTCTTTATGTTCTCTAATGCCATATACCAACACAGTGCAGAGTAGCTACCTAAACTCTGTAAGGGAGATAGAGTATCTTGTCAATAGTTTTACATCCTCATTGAAGACAACTTTGGATGCTGTAGCTCCTCTGAAAAAGAGAGCTTTAAATCAGAAGTGTCTGACTCCGTGGTATAACTCACAAACTCGTAGCTTAAAGCAGATAACCCGTAAGTTGGAGAGGAAATGGCGTCTCACTAATTTAGATCTTCACTTAGCCTGGAAAAAGAGTCTGTTGCTCTATAAAAAAGCCCTCCGTAAAGCTAGGACATCTTTCTACTCATCACTAATTGAAGAAAATAAGAACAACCCCAGGTTTCTTTTTAGCACTGTAGCCAGGCTGACAAAGAGTCAGAGCTCTATTGAGCTGAATATTCCATTAACTTTAACTAGTAATGACTTCATGACTTTCTTTGCTAATAAAATTTTAACTATTAGAGAAAAAATTACTCATAACCATCCCAAAGACGTATCGTTATCTTTGGCTGCTTTCAGTGATGCCGGTATTTGGTTAGACTCTTTCTCTCTGATTGTTCTGTCTGAGTTATTTTCATTAGTTACTTCATCCAAACCATCAACATGTTTATTAGACCCCATTCCTACCAGGCTGCTCAAGGAAGCCCTACCATTATTTAATGCTTCGATCTTAAATATGATCAATCTATCTTTGTTAGTTGGCTATGTACCACAGGCTTTTAAGGTGGCAGTAATTAAACCATTACTTAAAAAGCCATCACTTGACCCAGCTATCTTAGCTAATTATAGGCCAATCTCCAACCTTCCTTTTCTCTCAAAAATTCTTGAAAGGGTAGTTGTAAAACAGCTAACTGATCATCTGCAGAGGAATGGTCTATTTGAAGAGTTTCAGTCAGGTTTTAGAATTCATCATAGTACAGAAACAGCATTAGTGAAGGTTACAAATGATCTTCTTATGGCCTCGGACAGTGGACTCATCTCTGTGCTTGTTCTGTTAGACCTCAGTGCTGCTTTTGATACTGTTGACCATAAAATTTTATTACAGAGATTAGAGCATGCCATAGGTATTAAAGGCACTGCGCTGCGGTGGTTTGAATCATATTTGTCTAATAGATTACAATTTGTTCATGTAAATGGGGAATCTTCTTCACAGACTAAAGTTAATTATGGAGTTCCACAAGGTTCTGTGCTAGGACCAATTTTATTCACTTTATACATGCTTCCCTTAGGCAGTATTATTAGACGGTATTGCTTAAATTTTCATTGTTACGCAGATGATACCCAGCTTTATCTATCCATGAAGCCAGAGGACACACGCCAATTAGCTAAACTGCAGGATTGTCTTACAGACATAAAGACATGGATGACCTCTAATTTCCTGCTTTTAAACTCAGATAAATCTGAAGTTATTGTACTTGGCCC
This sequence comes from Thalassophryne amazonica, assembly GCF_902500255.1. Classification (NCBI taxonomy): domain Eukaryota; kingdom Metazoa; phylum Chordata; class Actinopteri; order Batrachoidiformes; family Batrachoididae; genus Thalassophryne; species Thalassophryne amazonica. The sequence continues at coordinate 36,121,290 of NC_047105.1, read as the reverse complement.
CACAAATCTTAGAAACATGGTGTCTAACCAGATCCTTACTCTGGATGGCATTACCCTGACCTCTAGTAATACTGTGAGAAATCTTGGAGTCATTTTTGATCAGGATATGTCATTCAAAGCGCATATTAAACAAATATGTAGGACTGCTTTTTTGCATTTACGCAATATCTCTAAAATCAGAAAGGTCTTGTCTCAGAGTGATGCTGAAAAACTAATTCATGCATTTATTTCCTCTAGGCTGGACTATTGTAATTCATTATTATCAGGTTGTCCTAAAAGTTCCCTAAAAAGCCTTCAGTTAATTCAAAATGCTGCAGCTAGAGTACTGACGGGGACTAGAAGGAGAGAGCATATCTCACCCATATTGGCCTCTCTTCATTGGCTTCCTGTTAATTCTAGAATAGAATTTAAAATTCTTCTTCTTACTTATAAGGTTTTGAATAATCAGGTCCCATCTTATCTTAGGGACCTCGTAGTACCATATCACCCCAATAGAGCGCTTCGCTCTCGGACTGCAGGCTTACTTGTAGTTCCTAGGGTTTGTAAGAGTAGAATGGGAGGCAGAGCCTTCAGCTTTCAGGCTCCTCTCCTGTGGAACCAGCTCCCAATTCAGATCAGGGAGACAGACACCCTCTCTACTTTTAAGATTAGGCTTAAAACTTTCCTTTTTGCTAAAGCTTATAGTTAGGGCTGGATCAGGTGACCCTGAACCATCCCTTAGTTATGCTGCTATAGACTTAGACTGCTGGGGGGTTCCCATGATGCACTGAGTGTTTCTTTCTCTTTTTGCTCTGTATGCACCACTCTGCATTTAATCATTAGTGATTGATCTCTGCTCCCCTCCACAGCATGTCTTTTTCCTGATTCTCTCCCTCAGCCCCAACCAGTCCCAGCAGAAGACTGCCCCTCCCTGAGCCTGGTTCTGCTGGAGGTTTCTTCCTGTTAAAAGGGAGTTTTTCCTTCCCACTGTAGCCAAGTGCTTGCTCACAGGGGGTCGATTTGACCGTTGGGGTTTTACATAATTATTGTATGGCCTTGCCTTACAGTATAAAGCGCCTTGGGGCAACTGTTTGTTGTGATTTGGCGCTATATAAAAAAAATTGATTGATTGATTGATTGATATCTAATTATATTAGTAATTAATAATGATCATGGTGAAGACAGTGTTTCTTCATCTAAGTTGGGTTTAGATGATTCAGTCACCTTATATTTTGTTAGCCAAAGAAGAAAGAAGGTATACGAGGTCTGTTAGAAAAGTATCCGACCTTTTAATTTTTTTCAAAACCTGATGGATTTGAATCACGTGTGCTTGCATGAGCAAACCTTGAACCTTCGTGCGCATGCGTGAATTTTTTCACGCCTGTCGATTGTCATTTCCTGGTAAGCAGCCTTTGTGTGAGGACGTGTGTAGCGCTCTTGGCAGATTTTCATTGCAAGGAAAAAGAGGAACAACTGGAGCAGCGCGACTGCATCAAATTTTGCCAGAAACTGGGCGACAGCCAGGTGGAAACCATTCGGATTATTCAGACGGCTTTCGGTGACAATCCTCTGGGCATCACAGATTAAGGAGCAGTACAACCAGTTTAAAGATGGCCGCACAACGGTGGAGAGTGAGCCACGTTCTGGTTGGCCATCAACATGCTGAAATGACCAGATCATTTCAAAGTGAACGCTGTGGTGATGTGGGACCGTCGTGTGACTATCCGAGAAATTGCGGAAGAGGTGGACATCAGCACTTTTTCGGCACATTCCATTGTGACAGAAGATTTTGCCATGAAAAGAGTTGCAGTGAAATTCATGCTGATGGCTTTGGCACAAAGCTGATGGCGGAGCAAAAGCGCCACCGTGTTGAAGTCTCACAGGACATGTGACATACCCACCTCTTCCACCATTTCTCGGATAGTCACACGACTGAAAAGCCACCGAAAGCCATCTGAATCTCCCGAATGGTGGAAGAGGTGGGCATCATTTTTCGGAGTCCAACATGTCCTGTGAGACTTCAACACAGTGGCGCTTTTACTCCACCATCAGCTTCGTGCCCAAGCCATCGGCATGAATTTCGCTGCAACTCTTTTCATGGCCAAATCTTCTGTCACAGTGGAACGTGCCGAAAAAGTGTTGATGGCCGCCCGGAGCATCGCTCGCTCTTCACCGTTGTGTGGACATCTTTAAACCAGTTGTACCGCTCCTTAATCTGTGTGATGCGAAAATCCAACGAGAGACTCCACCCATCCTCACACAAAGGCTGCTTACAAGCAAATGACGAAATCGACAGGCGTGAAAAAATTCACACATGCACACAAAGGTTCAAGGTTGGCTGATGCAAGCACACGTGATTCAAATCCATCAGGTTTTTGAAAAAAAAAAAAGGTCAGGTACTTTTCTAACAGACCTCGTACATATCATTGTAGCTGATGTGTTTTTTCACAAAGTTCTTTGGGAGAAACCTGAAGCCAAGTGAGCAGAGCTTATGACCATGTGCTTAGCCTCTTTAACGTGACCTTGAAAAAAGGAACCTCTATCTTTTTTTTTATGCTCTTGTACCTTTTCTGATTTCTTCAACTCTTGGCTCTCTTTCTCACTCTCTCTAAGCCTTCACTTGAGGCTTTTGTTTCATTGCTTCTTTTAGTGCTGTTGTTTGATGTACCAGTTCTTAATAACTGTTAAGGCATGAGTCAAGTTCTCTGCATTTTGAAGACAACTTCCTAGCTGAGTTTGTCAAATTAAGAGCAAACATATGAGTCTCCAAATTCTTTATTTTCTGCTCAGTGCCAAAAGTGTTTTTCTTTTTAATTTTTTTGTAAAGCCTCAAACTTTTTCTAAATTTTTACAAAGGCTTTAAATTGATCTTCCACAAGTTTTGGAAGCTGTTGGAGTATTTTTAATGGCAAACACAAAGTGTCATCCTGGATGAGTCGTGTTCCAAGCTTCCACAAACCACTTGACTATCATGTTTGGTCCTACCGGCAAAATGAGCCGGATCCACACCTGTACTCATCTGGGAGACCCTGTCGGTTTACCTCGATACAGATCAATTAAAGAAGACCAGGGACGAGACTGGACCGCTCATTCTACCCAATCCCAAACCACCCAAATAAGTGAACTTTCAAGTGTTCCGACAGTCTTGGCTGTCACTGATGCAAAGCGGCATTGTTTAATTCTTAATTTTTTTTTTAATAATAATATTTTTGAACCTAAAATTCACAACTAAATTCCAACTAGATTTATTCTTATTAAATTTCTATATTTCATTCTTTCATTTCTCTTGCGCTGCATGTCTCATCACCAACATATCGTCTCAGTAATAGAACTATGAATTATTACACATATTGTCAAAATCTCAGTCACATTTGTTTGTACCGTACATATGTAAATAAATCTGCAAATATTACACCAGTTGTTTTACTTGTGTCGAGTTGAAGACAGATGTTTAATCAGTTGTACCCAGAACTTATGACTTTCAGATCAAAGACTGATTAATATTGATCATAACATGATCAAGTTCCTGCAGTATGCAGGTGGTGCCCCTTTCAAGGTATTTACTTAAATATCATCAGTGGTGGGCACACTTCCAATAATCCGATAACAGATAATTATCGAAGATAATGTTTTCTTTATCGGATTACCTTTTTAGATAACTTTAAAAACCATTATTGGACCAATTATCTTCCGATTAATCTTTGTCTGATAACTTTTAAACTGATAAACAAAGCTGAATAGCGACAGGCATTTTTAAAATTAGCTTAGCACTCACCTGTTACACGTTCTGTAACAGATGCACAGTTATAACCTTTGCAAACAGAAGAGAGCTGCTTGTATAAAAAGCATCTCAATCCTCTGCAGACAAAGGAAAAACAACCCCAAAAGAAAAAAAACATTTTCTTTAACACCATACTGATGTGCTGGTGATATCACCTAAGTCATCCAGAGGCATACATTTTTAACTTATGGTTCAAATTTTAACCAAACAAATTTTGGACAAGTTATTTAAAATTACTGTCATGTCTGAAGTTTTATTAAGTGAAAATATCAGATATATGTTTTAGTTTTAAAGTAATGTGCTAATTTTTAAGGTTTTGTGAGCACATCCTGTGACCCGCAATGCATTTTGGGTAGGATGATGTAATCTCAGTACATCACGACAGGACAAATGCATTTCAGACACACTGTTCAGGCTCCACGGACAACAGCATTAAACTCTAGTGCCTAAAACTCTCTTGAATATATTCTCTGCGTTTATAGATGTTGGTTTTATTTGCGTTTGTTAAATTCCACGCATTTTAAATGTAGCAGACAGGGATTACTGTATCTGGAATTTTGTTTTCAAGGCCTCTACTGCCATCTACTGGTCAGTAGTGTTCACTAAGCATGTGGGAACCAGTAGATAGCAGTATTCTATTTATTTTGACCCCGGTTATGTCAGACGATTGTCAAATCAACTTTTTGGCTTTGCAAATGGCTTTTTTTGTGTGCAATGAATGTATACATTATACAAGTTTCACTTTTTTAATGGAATTACAACCTTATTTCTTTTTCAAATTCTCCAATTTTTTGCATCCAGCCTTATTTCCTTTAGAAATTTCCTTGACAAATAATATCAGTCTATTAGGACGTCAGGTTATGTGTTACACATATACGTGTGTGTGTGTGTGTGTATATTTTCCAACTTATTCCCATTGATTAAACTTTTCATTTTCTGCCTGAAAGCTTATTAGATGAGTGTGTTCAGGGCTCCGTTTGTTTACAAAATACACACACGTTACAGACCTTGAAATCCAACAACAGGGATTGATATTATCCAAAGATTTATGAACATACAAATTAACGTGCTTACACTTTATCATGATTTTCTCCATTGTGAGATATAAAAGTGTGTTACCGTATCGTTCGTGTGTATATGCATTATAACCAGTGTTGCCACAGTTACTTTGAAAAAGTAATCCAATTACTGATTACTCCTTGAAAAAGTAACTTAGTTACTTTACTGATTACTAAATTGGAAAAGTAACTAAGTTAGATTACTAGTTGCTGCCGACAACAACCCTCTGCCACCTCAACATGACAATGATACCTGTTTTGCCCAAACTCACTTTATAGTCACCCTTTCTTGGACTTTAGAAATATATTTACTGAGAAAAATGGTGATATCTTCAATACTTATATTACCTGCTGTATATATTTCTAAATCAGTTGAAAGTTTGTACATATTTTCCCATTGAATTGAATGGAAAATTATGTCCAAACCTTGACTGGCACTGCACATAAAACAAGGACAGAGGCTGCAGCTCACACTTTGGGTACCGCTTACATAAATGTGTAGTGTGCCAGCGTTAAAAGTAAATTTCCAAGAACAAATTCTTTGAGTCATAGGTATAAATATGGCCTTGTGGAATATGCTATAAATAAAATATACGTAGTTGTGAACACATTCTAACCCGTTGTTTTCTGTCATCTTCCTCTGCATCATGAATGTGCTGTTTAGAATTAATGTTAACTTCCTATCATCATTGCAAGAACATTTTTCATCTCAAACATTTTGCTTCACTACATTTTAATCATATAAAGTAAATACAGCTGGAAACAGCCTATGGATTTACTGTTTGTACTTTTGGTTAATTTATTTCAATTTGTACACCGTGTCCTGTTAATCTGCAACTTTATTAAGAAATTTCTAAACTTATGAGTAAATTTACTGGGCATTTAGTTCATTAAAATGGTTTCAGTTTACCTATTTGACTTCTAGAAAGTGTCCACCTTGCAGTTAAATAGAGGGTTTGACAGTTTCCAGTGTTATTGTTATTTGACTGTCACTGGCAGATTGTGGATGATGATGATTTGAAATTATACAACCCCTGGCAAAAATTATGGAATCACCGGCCTCAGAGGATGTTCATTCAGTTGTTTAATTTTGTAGAAAAAAAGCAGATCACAGACATGACACAAAAATAAAGTCATTTCAAATGGCAACTTTCTGGCTTTAAGAAACACTATAAGAAATCAAGAAAAAAAGATTGTGGCAGTCAGTAACGGTTACTTTTTTAGACCAAGCAAAGGAAAAAAATATGGAATCACTCAATTCTGAGGAAAAAATTATGGAATCACCCTGTAAATTTTCATCCCCCAAATTAACACCTGCATCAAATCAGATCTGCACATTGACCCTATGTGTCTTTTTGCAAGGAATGTTTTTGCAGTTTTTGCTCTATGGCAAGATGCATTATCATCTTGAAAAATGATTTCATCATCCCCAAACATCCTTTCAATTGTCCAAAATATCAACATAAACTTGTGCATTTATTGATGATGTAATGACAGCCATCTCCCCAGTGCCTTTACCTGACATGCAGCCCCATATCATCAATGACTGTGGAAATTTACATGTTCTCTTCAGGCAGTCATCTTTATAAATCTCATTGGAAAGGCACCAAACAAAAGTTCCAGCATCATCACCTTGCCCAATGCAGATTCGAGATTCATCACTGAATATGACTTTCATCCAGTCATCCACAGTCCACGATTGCTTTTCCTTAGCCCATTGTAACCTTGTTTTTTTTCTGTTTAGGTGTTAATGATGCCTTTCGTTTAGCTTTTCTGTATGTAAATCCCATTTCCTTTAGGCGGTTTCTTACAGTTCGGTCACAGACGTTGACTCCAGTTTCCTCCCATTCGTTCCTCATTTGTTTTGTTGTACATTTGTCGATTTTTGAGACATATTGCTTTAAGTTTTCTGTCTTGATGCTTTGTCTTCCTTGGTCTACCAGTATGTTTGCCTTTAACAACCTTCCCATGTTGTTTGTATTTGGTCCAGAGTTTAGACACAGCTGACTGTGAACAACCAACATTGTTTGCAACATTGTGTGATGATTTACTCTCTTTTAAGAGTTTGATAAACCTCTCCTTTGTTTCAATTGACATCTCTCGTGTTGGAGCCATGATTCATGTCAGTCCACTTGGTGCAACAGCTCTCCAAGGTGTGTTCACTCCTTTTTAGATGCAGACTAATGAGCAGATCTGATATGATGCAGCTGTTAGTTTTGGGGATGAAAATGTACAGGGTGATTCCATAATTTTTTCCTCAGAATTGAGTGATTCCATATTTTTTTCCTCTGCTTGGTCTAAAAAAGTAACCGTTACTGACTGCCACAATCTTTTTTTCTTGATTTCTTATAGTGTTTCTTAAAGCCAGAAAGTTGCCATTTGAAATGACTTTAGTTTTGTGTCATGTCTGTGATCTGCTTTTTTTCTACAAAATTAAACAACTGAATGAACATCCTCCGAGGCCGGTGATTCCATAATTTTTGCCAGGGGTTGTATATATACACACAAGGTCTGTGATGAAAAAAGCGGTCCTTTTTATTTTTTCAAAAAATAAATGGATTTGATTCATATGTTTTTACGTCAGACAAGCTTGAACCCTCTTGCGCATGCGTGAGTTTTTTCACGCGTGTCGGTGATGTCATTCGTCTGTGGGCAGGCCTTGAGTGAACCTCAAATTGTTTGCTATGAAAATATTGCTCGATGCAAATACTGAAGTGCAGATGTCTTAGATGATCCATCAGACAAGCCATATTACATATATATGTACTTAAAAAATGCTCAGAAAGGACTCTGTCCACCATATCAGCTAGCAGCTGCAGCTGGACGGGCAAGCCTCTGATGGTCAATGGGAAGCAACTCACTTTTGGAGCCAATCTCTACCATCCATTTGAGAAACTGAAAATTATTTAACTTCTGCATTTTCTTCATTGATAAGAACCAGAGGTTGGGGCATGGTCAATCCAGAATTGAAACTGTCCAAGGTCTTAGTGAGGTAAACTTGTGTTCCATGTCTCACCTTGATACACACCATTATTATCAAGGTATCACGTACCTAATGGCCAGAATTAAGTCTGCAGGTGCCTGGTGTTGAGGACTTCACAGGATAGAGAGTGGCAAATTGATGCCTGCTTTAGAGAGGTGGAGGTGGACAGGCTGTCTGTCTGGGTAGTTGCTATCCAGGACCCTGGCTGGTTCCATGATATGGTGGATGTGGCACCAGTGCATGTTTCCAGACTTGACTTTTACAATAAAATACTGTCGTATAAGCCATGATCTAAAACTCAGTATATTCCAGATTATAAGAACGCCTAAAAGTAAAGTGTAAGTCATATTTTGATGGACTAAGGAAACGTGTGAAATTTTGATCCATTTGTGCCTGTTTTTGTCCTGCACAAGTCTGTTTCTCATTCATTATATATTTTTTGTTGTTAGTTGATGTCAGATGAGTCCGTCAAAAAGTTTTGTGCTTGCTTAAAACTTTGAGTGGACACCAGACTGAGAGCTTCCCTGGTGGCTTTGCTTTTGTTTACCATTTTGTGCTATATAACTTTGCAAGCTTGCCAGTAGACATCCGGTAGAACCTTGTTTTACTTGTGTGTTGTCTGTTCATCTCCTTTTTGTGTCCAAGTCACATTCTGTAGTTGTCCACTCATTCCAACCAATGGATTAGGTAATTCTTTGCCACTGGCCAAATGATTTAAATCTGTTAAAAATCCAGTTACTCAATCCATGATAGTGTGAATACAGAATAAAAAAAAACCCTGTGACTTTTACTCTTGTACTCCAGAAAATACAGTAATAGTTTAATTGAATCTTTGAGGAACTTAAGAATTTGGATTTGATCACTTTCACTCTTCACTGATAGCAAAAACTTGACATCAAATTAAGTTTAAACATCTCTTATTCAGTAAATTACAAAATCCTATCTCATTACTTGGTTAATTATAAAAATAGGGTAGCTAATTTTCAAAAATTAAATTTTTTGCAGTCCTACTACAAGCAATACTGTAGCTGGAATTGTGCGTTTGTGTTCTTCAACTTGATCATGTTACCTGAGTATATGTATATTTCCTATCTAGGTATGAAATTCGGGACACACACCTGGTAGAGGAAACCGTCTTGGAGATCCTGAAGGAGAGAGCCAACTTCGACAACTACAAGCCCCGCCCATTCAATATGCGTGAGTTCTATGACCGAACAGGCCATGACATCAAGGACATGCTCCTCTCCTGCTACTACCGAGGCGTAGAGTGCAACGCTGAAAACTTCAATGTGGTGAGTTAAAAATGCGATGACTTGCATGTCTCTGCAAAGCCATCTGCAGCTTGCATGATACAGCAGTGTGGTCAGCTGAACATATTCAGAATAGAGATGCTCAGTAATGGCCAGTGTGTGCAGATGCTCCTTTTTGATGGGTAAATGAGGTACTTGTTACAGGAAATTAAAGGTATAGATGGAATTTTATCCTCAGCCCAGTTGTTTGAGGCTCAGTCACTTCTGATGGCTCTTTTGCACCCCTCAAGATGGAACTGAGGAGCATTCTGCAAGTTCTGACTCAAAGGGCCACAGAGGAGACAACATAGGAGTACTGTGATGCACAGCAGCACGCTGCAGGCTCCTGTGTGCTGTGATAATATTCTGAAAGAATGAGCAATGTTCTCATAAAAGTATGAAACTTGTTGCTGAACCCAGGGTCAGGTTGAACCCCACAACACTCATTTTATGAGCAAGAACTTAAAAAAAGACAGCTTGTCACCATCAGCCAGTGCTGAAGGGGTTTTATTGTCGGTGTGGTGGTTTCTTGTTTTTATTTTTTCTGGACAGCTATTACCTACAACCTTGCAACCTTTTTTATGTGCTGTATGGTATGTGGATTTGGATCAGAAACATCTGTGGTAATTGTGGGAAGTGCACGGGGTGGGGTGGGGGGGGTATATTGTCACTGGAGTGTGCTTATGCTTGTAATAAGGTACAGAACAAGTTTCAGTGCAAGAGTGATCGGCAAATAAATGTGCATTTTGCTGACATCAACAAATGTGCACACATAGTTATTACCTGGGACCTGTGACACTAGGGGCACTATCTTCATGGTGTATAGCACACAGTTGACAGCAAATAGCACAATTTCTGTCAGTTATTTGTGCTATTCTGAGAGTGCATAATCTCAAGGCAGGGGTGGTGGATGAGTGAAGTGTGCTTGTTTCCAGTGCAGAAGGTTCCCGGTTCAAGGCCACCCGTCCCCATTCTTCAAGTAATGCAGAGTTCTGTTAAAAAGGGCAGCTGGTGTAAAACTTGTGCCAAATGAACATGTAGTTCTATCTTGGATCTGCTGTTGCTACCCCAAGTGATGCAAGGGAGAGGCCGAAGAGGGTCCATAATCTCAGTACAAAGTCAGGGACTGGGTGCAAAGAAGTTGAAGACAAAGTGAAGTCAAGTAGTAGGATTTGTGGGGACTTAATGAACATGCTCCTTTATGCCACTACACAAGTGCTGACAGCCAGCAAAGCTTCCTGAGGTGAAGTAGTGAAAGAGTTCTTACTTTGTTTTTGAATAGTCATTTTTAATTCAGTTTCAGTGTGTATATGTGATAGAAGGGATCACTGGTGTTTACGTCCACCTTTTCCGTGCATGCGCACACAGACTGGTAGGCAGAAAACGCCAGACTCCAAGCAGATGCGGTGAGAAAATGCACAGGAAGATGACTTCAGACTCCATGTCAACTGTTGATCCCGAAGATCGAAAGCGAGTGAGGGATTAAATCTTGGAGATGACGACCTTGAAGGATTTCAATTTTATGGAGGCGTACAGTTCTTTTATCAGAGGTCACATGAGGGGATGCTGTGATCAGCCTGCTGCTTCAGATGTTGTCTGTCTGCTCTTTCTGCTGTCTGTTCCCGTTTTTGTGGGCTGAGTGCAGTGCAACACCAGGATGTGCTTTGAAGCTGAGTAACTTTTTAAATGCAGTCCACAAAAGACACTCCTGCACAGTCTGGCTGGTGTGTACATCTGTGCGTCAGGCTGCAGTTCACCTGTGCTGACAGTCATTAAATGCAGCAGTTCTGCGTGTGCACCCAGTGCAAGGTTGCCAAAGGTTTTATATATACATGTATGTAGGTATGTATTTATTTATTCATAAATTTTAACAACTTGAAAGCCACCAGACCAGCTAGAACCGAACCACGGTTTCTGGGACAGTTGCCTCTGCATTTCCTCTGACTGGTTTTATTCCTTCTCGGCTTACAGTCATTTTGACACCAGTGAGTCCAACTGTACACTTTGTGTTCATCCGTTTCTCTGCCAAATCGCTCTTTTACGCATGTTAATCTGTATTTGATTTCAAAAGAATGAACCGAAAATCAGATCATTGTTAGTTTGCAGCCCACAGAATAACTTCTGTGATAGTTTATCACCTAAATGTGGAGCTGCACAGAGAAAACCAAAGGAAAAAGAAAAAAAAAAAATACAGAAGGGGAGGTTTGTTTTTAATATGATGAGTTTGAACACAGGGTGAGCTCATATGATCCATCTTCCACCTGTACTGGACACAATTCTGAACCAAATCCTTGAGACTAAATGCTGCAAAGTGAAAATCTTTAATACAGGTTGTCATCCATCTGGAGGTGATGTGTTTTTATGCATGGCACTGATTTGTCAGTGTGTGATGATCACCTAGTGCATGCTTTGAACGGTGGCATTGTCAAATATTACACAGAGTCAGTGGCTGCATAAGAGTTTACTGACTACCACTGTGGCCCCGCCCAGTGCGTGACATCATTGCAATTCCTCCTATAGAGGCCAGCAGGAGTCACTGTGCATGCGGTAGTCAATAAGACTCACTCCCATCACAGCCAAAAGATACTATGGCCACTCAGGCCAGAGAGGTTTTGGCTGACTTGTGTGAGTGTGTACTTCTCGTGCTGGAGATTGTGAGTTCACATCCCAAGAGGAGTGAATGGGAGGAGTCAAGCAACACAATGCAGAGCAACCACGACATATACAAACAGGATGTGCATGTGCTCTGAATCTGCTTATGTAAGGTGTGTCTGAGGGTTGCGCCCACTAAATACCATAAATACACTTGGCTGGACTATAGACCAGGTTTTTGCATGTTCGGCTGAAACATGCCAGTGCACCAGATCAGACCTCCCTTTTAAACCAGCACACCCGTGGACTCACAGATAAGAACAAAACTACTTGGGATTTACAGTAGTGTTCAGAATAATAGTAGTGCTATGTGACTAAAAAGATTAATCCAGGTTTCGAGTATATTTCTTATTGTTACATGGGAAACAAGGTACCAGTAGATTCAGTAGATTCTCACAAATCCAACAAGACCAAGCATTCATGATATGCACACTCTTAAGGCTATGAAATTGGGCTATTAGTAAAAAAAAAAGTAGAAAAGGGGGTGTTCACAATAATAGTAGTAGCGTCTGCTGTTGATGCTACAAACTCAAAACAATCCGGTTGTTAAGTGTGATGTAATGCGTCATGTGATTTTCAACTTCCAGCTCCAAACAAAAAAGGCGCTGTCATTAACATTGAGAACTGCACTGAGACTCTCTGATCAGGCTGCACTTAAACCGTTGCACACGGACAACAGCATTAACATTGCAACATAAAACTCTTTGTATATTGTGCCTAAACCTGTACTGGATATATTAACTGGGTTTTTAGACGTTGTTATTGCGTTTGTTTTATGTAAAATTGTCAGACGCTCAGGTTGTTTCTCCATTATTTTCAATGGGAGTTGCTGTGAGCTGCAATCGCTTCCTGTTCATGTCATTCAGGGGGAAAGTGAAGTTTGCACTTTAACGTCCTGTTTATTGTAATAAATATTTTTTATTAACAAACAGACATGTATATTTTACCTGTGCATAATAAAATATATAAAGTAAAAGGAAAAAAGTTTTAAGTGTTTTTACCTTAGAAACAGATGAATGCGGTTAACGGAGGTGGAGGCGGAGAACAGCGGGACGGAGGTTTGCGCACACTGTAAACACAAACTAAACTTAAATTGTAGATCCTTAAAAGGATCATACTGATGTAACTTTAACTGTAAACTTGCAGGTCTTTGGACCCGGAAACAGATTTATTACGTGATGCGTTATGTCAGCGCTTAGCAACCGGATTATGTTCAAACTGCTTTTTTAGCAATCCTGTGAATCACTAAACTAGTATTTAGTTGTATAACCACAGTTTTTCATGATTTGTTCACATCTGCGAGGCATTAATTTTGTTGGTTTGGAACCAAGATTTTGCTCGTGTACTAGTGTGCTTGGGGTCATTGTCTTGTTGAAACACCCAATTCAAGGGCATGTCCTCTTCAGCATAAGGCAACATGACCTCTTCAAGTATTTTGACATATCCAAACTGATCCATGATACCTGTTATGCGATATATAGGCCCCAAACCATAGTAGGAGAAACATGCCCATATCATGATGCTTGCACCACCATGCTTCACTGTCTTCACTGTGAACTGTGGCTTGAATTCAGAGTTTGGGGGTCGTCTCACAAACTGTCTGCGGCCCTTGGACCCAAAAAGAACAATTTTACTCCCATCAGTCCACAAAATATTCCTCCATTTCTCTTTAGGCCAGTTGATGTGTTCTTTGGCAAATTGTAACCTCTTCTGCACATGTCTTTTATTTAACAGAGGCACTTTGTGGAGGATTCTTGCAAATAAATTAGCATAATAATAATTATCAGGTAACTCCAGACTGTCTTTGATCATCCTGGAGCTGCTCAATGGGTGAGCCTTTGCCATTCTGGTTATTCTTCTATCCGTTTTGATGGTTGTTTTCCATTTTCTTCCACGCATTTCTGTTTTTTTTTTTGTTTTGTTTTTTGTCCATTTTAAAGCATTGGAGATCATTGTAGATTAACAGCCTATAATTTTTTGCACCTGCGTATAAGTTTTCCCCTCTCCAATCAACTTTTTAATCAAACTACGCTGTTCTTCTGAACAATGTCTTGAACATCCCATTTTCCTCAGGCTTTCAAAGAGAAAAGCATGTTCAACAGGTGCTGGCTTCATCCTGAAATAGGGGACACCTGATTCACACCTGTTTGTTCCACAAAAGTGACTCAATGCCACACTACTATTATTGTGAAAACCCCCTTTTCTACTTTTTTTAACTAATAGCCCAATTTCATAGCCTTAAGAGTTTGCATATCATGAATGCTTGGTCTTGTTGGATTTGTGAGAATCAACTGGTACCTTTTTTTTCCCCATGTAACAATAAGAAATATACTCAAAACCTGAATTAATCTTTTTACTCACATAGCACTATTATTCTGAACACTACTGTACATGATTTAGGTGCTGACTGTAAAAATCACAAGTACATCAGGTGGAAACTACATACCAGAACTTCAATGACTTAGTAGCCCATCCTGGCTCATGAGGCCTTGAACAATCTAATTGTCGCCGCCATGTTCAAGAAAATCACCCAAAGTGACAACCAAGTTATGGAGATGAAAAGTAAGGGAGGAGATACAGTTTTGCTGAAAGTAAATAATTTGTTTACAACATGAAAATCAACAAATGACCGAGTTTTGTTCCTGAAGCGAATTTCTACTTAAAACCTCAATCAGAAATAAAATATGGAGAGAATTGAGGGAGGAGATCAAAGACAGGCATCAAAAACTTGTTAAATCAGCTTAATAAGAAGATCCTTTGTGGAAATTTCATAAAATGACCAAGTTTTGTGCACAATGATTAGTTCTTCCAATCAGAACTAAGTCAGTTGAAAACTAAGGGAGGTGATACAAGTTTTCTGAGTTTTACCTATGCTAATGTTATGCTTTCTACATCTTTGTGCCAGGTGTAAGATAGGACCACAGAAGATATAAGATATTCTAACGTAGAAGATACAAAATATCTTGTCATAAACATATAAAAGAAAGTAAAATCAAACAAAATTCTGAATCCGGATCATTTATCCCAGCAGTCATAGGGCATTAGGCAGGGGACACCCTTGACAGGAGGCCAGTCTGTCGCAGGGCCACATATAGTCAGACAAACGCATTCACACTCACATGCACACATACGGTCAGTTTAGAGTCACCAGTTCATCTAATCTGCACGTGTTTGGAAACGGGAGGAAGCCTGAGGGAACCCATGTGAACCTGCAAATCCCACACAGAAAGGAGCAGGTGGGAAGTGATCCCATGACCTTCATGATGTGAGGCAACAGTGGTAACTAGTAATCCACCATGCACACCCTGAAGCCACATCAATTACCTTCAAATGTGCTTCACTTGTTCTCAGTCCCAACGCTGAGGTTGTAGGTTCTATTTCCAGATCAAACAAGAAAATCAATAATGTACTCAGCAAGGTCCTTAATCCCCAAGATGCTCCCGGTGTGCAGTTGAGTTCCTTGAACAAAAGAAGGGCCTTTAGTGTCATTGTACAGTAGTGTTCAGAATAATAGTAGTGCTATGTGACTAAAAAGATTAATCCAGGTTTTGAGTATATTTCTTATTGTTACATGGGAAACAAGGTACCAGTGGATTCAGTAGATTCTCACAAATCCAGCAAGACCAAGCATTCATGATATGCACACTCTTAAGGCTATGAAATTGGGCTATTATTAAAACAAAGTAGAAAAGGGGGTGTTCACAATAATAGTAGTGTGGCATTCAGTCAGTGAGTTCGTCAGTTTTGTGGAACAAACAGGTGTGAATCAGGTGTCCCCTATTTAAGGATGAAGCCAGCACCTGTTGAACATGCTTTTCTCTTTAAAAGCCTGAGGATAATTTCAACACATTGTTCAGAAGAACAGCGAAATTTGATTAAAAAGTTGATTGGAGAGGGGAAAACTTATACGCAGGTGCAAAAAAATTATAGGCTGTTCATCTACAATAATCTCCAATGCTTTAAAATGGACAAAAAAAAAAAAAAAAACCAGAGACGCGTGGAAGAAAACGGAAAACAACCATCAAAATGGACAGAAGAATAACCAAAATGGCAAAGGCTCACCCACTGATCAGCTCCAGGATGATCAAAGACAGTCTGGAGTTACCTGTAACTGATGTGACAGTTAGAAGACACCTGTGTGAAGCTAATTTATTTGCAAGAATCCCCCACAAAGTCCCACTGTTAAATAAAAGACATGTGCAGAAGACGTTACAATTTGCCAAAGAACACATCAACTGGCTTAAAGAGAAATGGAAGAATATTTTGTAGACTGATGAGAGTAAAATTGTTCTTTTTGGGTCCAAGGGCCGCAGACAGTTTGTGAGACGACCCCCAAACTCTGAATTCAAGCCACAGTTCACAGTGAAGATAGTGAAGCATGGTGGTGCAAGCATCATGATATGGGCATGTTTCTCCTACTATGGTGTTGTTGGGCCTATATATCGCATACCAGGTATCATGGATCAGTTTGGATATGTCAAAATACTTGAAGAGGTCATGTTGCCTTATGCTGAAGAGGACATGCCCTTGAAATGGGTGTTTCAACAAGACAATGACCCCAAGCACACTAGTAAATGAGCGAAATCCTGGTTCCAAACAAAATTAATTCCTCGCAGATGTGAAGAAATCATGAAAACTGTGGTTATACAACTAAATACTAGTTTTGTGATTCACAGGATTGCTAAAAAAGCAGTTTGAACATAATAGTTTTGAGTTTGTAGCGTCAACAGCAGATGCTACTATTATTGTGAACACCCCCTGCGTTTAACCATTTAATCATCCTAATTATAGATAGACACAATCCGACCACTTGGAGAAGTGGGCAGCCACAGTCAGGCGCCCAGGAACCAACTCCAGATGTAGACACACTGCCTTGATCAGGGGCAGAGAAAGGAAGAGACCCCAAATAAGCATGGCAGCACTCTGACGCTGGTCTGTGTGTGTGTGTGTGTGTGTGTGTGTGTGTGTGTGTGTGTGTGTGTGTGTGTGTGTGTGTGTGTGTGTGTGTGGCGTCACTGCAAAGAGCTTTGAACATCTACGTCAAATGGAAAAGCACTATAAAAATGGAGGTAATTTACCCTGTATCGAGATCAACAAACTGGCAGTAACAAACCTTCATCTAACCATAATGACATAACCAAAATGATGCTGCCACCAAACAAATTATAAACATAGTTTCTGCCATTGACTAGTTGCATGTCTTCTTGCCTTTAGTTGAAGTGGAAGCAACAAAATACTTTTTTCTTTTAAGAGGTGACGGTTGTCTGTAAATTGAGTAGCCACTCCCATCTCTGTCATCTATACTGATATTTCTTATCACATGTGAATGAGCCATAAATATTACAGACGTCTTATGGTAAAACTAATTCTGTCCAAATTTGGCATTGTTGGTCTGTGCTGAGTTGTTTTTTTATATGGTTGACAAACATATTTTGTACTATTGCACTATGTTTTCAGTGGCTGCAGCAGCCAATCAATGAAGTCAGTTGTAAAAAATCATAGTCAGTGAATTTCACAATTGATCAGTTGGGTCAGTGATGTAACACATAATTCATCACACAGCCAGAGGCAAAAAGAGTTTGAAACACAGCGAAGACAACAAAAATCACATTCCAGCCAAATGAGTCATGATGCAGTCAGATGCATCTGAATTTATCAGCTGAACTTTTCCATTGTTGATACATGTGAATAATATATTCAATACTTCTGTTTGTTTCTTCCTTCTGTAAAAATCACTGCATTATCAACAAGGACATTAACACTTTTGTTTGGGGAAAATGTCAACTGTGTTTGCTTGGTTGTCACAATATCTCAAGAAATATTGTACTTGTGAAGACAGGAAACATTTTTCATCAAACCACTACATTAAGAAGAATTTTCTAATTAGTGCCACTAAAAACGTGCATGTAGATTTAGTTTTTTTCATTGTTGACAACTGCCAGGAAGCTGAAGGTTGCTGCAGTTCATTCATTCATTTTCTATTAGTCCAATCAAGGGCCGCAGTGGGTTAGAGCCCATCTCAGCAATCAAAGGGTAGGGTTACCCTGGACAGGACACCAGTCTATCGCAGGGCCACATATAGACAGACATTCACACCCAAACCTATGGTCAGTTTTAACGTCTTAATTCACCTAATATTCATGTCTTTGGAAATGGGAGGAAGCCAGAGAACCCAGAAAGAATGTACGCAAACACACATGCACCACATGTGTGTTGCTTTTTGCAGGTCCACAGTCGTGGGGCACTTAGACAAATTTTACATCCAGCACGACAGTGATTGTCTGCTGACTGTTTTTGTGCTAATGGTGCAAATAGTAGAGAAGCTTGAATCTTCGACTGGACTGGGTTTCTTGACGTGAGGACGTTTTGCTTCAAATCACAGAAGCTTCCTCAGCTAAAATTCTTGCTCTGGTAGTCTGACTTCTGTCTTGACTCTTGTAGAGAAGAATAAACAGAAGCCACAAAAGCTGAAGTCACTAGCCAATAGCAGTCTGCCTCTCGGTAGGAGGGGTCTGGTTGGGTTTAAAACTCCAGCTTTTGTGGCTTCTGTTTATTCTTCTCTACAAGAGTCAAGACAGAAGTCAGACTATCAGAGCAAGAATTTTAGCTGAGGAAGCTTCTGCAATTTGAAACGAAACGTCCTCGCGTCAAGCAACCCAGTCCAGTCGAAGATTCAAGCTTCTCTACTATGGAAACCACATGGACAACTGAGAGCCTACACAGAAACAATAGTACAAATGGTCACACATTTTCTAAGTGCCAAACGAGTGGTGTTAGATGTTCGTGTGTGTCACCTGGAATTTGGCCGACACTTTCTGCGAGAGGGATTGAATGGGCTGTCACAGCGCACACTCTGTCTTTCAGCTGCTGGTGTGCACAAATAGTTGTAGCAACAGGTGTACGAGGTGTTAGAGGCAGCTTTGATTTTACACGTATTGCATATGATTCCTACTTCATGTGCAGTTTGACCACATTCGTACTATGTGTGAAGGGGCCCTAAAGTTCAAACAACTACATTTATCCATTATACTATGTACCACAATCACACATTGGCAAATAATATGGTTACATTTCATACTTACGTTTACAGTACCTGCACTAAACACATCAGTGCTGAAAGGTACATCCAGGTTTTGGAGCAACACATACTACCATCCAAGCAACGTCTTTTTCAGGGATGTCCCTGCTTATTTCAGCAAGACAATGCCAAGCCACATTCTGCACGTGTTACAAAAGCATGGCTTCGTAATAAAATAATGCTGGTACTAGACTGGCCTGCCTGCAGTCCAGACCTGTCGCCCATTGAAAATGTGTGGCACATTATGAAGTGCAAAATACAACAATGGAGACCCCAGAGTGTTGAACAACTGAAGTCATACATCAAGCAAGAATGGGAAAGAATTCCACCTACAAAGCTTCAACAATTACTGTCCTCAGTTCCCAAATGCTTATTGAGTGTTATTAGAAGGAAAGGTGATGTAACACAGTGGTAAACATACCACTGTCCCAGCTTTTTTGAAATGTGTTGCAGGCATCCATTTCAAAATGAGCAAATATTTGCACAAAAACAATAAAGTTTATCAGTTTGAACATTAAATATCTTGTCTTTGTGGTGTATTCAATTGACTATAGGTTGAAGAGGATTTGCAAACCATTGTATTCTGTTTTTATTTACATTTTACACAACGTCCCAACTTCATTGGAATTGGTGTACCTTTCGTTGTACATGCTCCATGCACTGTATAATCACAATAAAATTGATTAGAGTTTAATTTTGCCATGAAAATACACCTTTGTAAGATTTCAATCTTTCCTTTCTAAATATTTGAACTGATGGATAATGAAAATAATCTACTTTCGTTGTTTGTTTGTTTGTTTTTTTCTGTTTGACAGTAGTTACAGTGGATGTTTGATTATCTTCTCCAGCCAATCTCTTATATGTGTTAGTTTGTCTCACTTGTGGCTGCTTGCTATTGGTAGCTGCTAAATGTGAAGATACTGAAAAGGCAGGCAGGCTTAGTACAGTCAGGCCAGATCTGGAAGCATGCTCTTGTGCCACATATCTCCATACCACAGAAGCACCTGAGGTCCTTGGTGGCAACCACCCAGACAGACAATCTGTCTGACCCTCATAACACACTGATTCATAGGGATAATATCTGACACCAATTGGCGGTTGCCAGTCTGCTGCATTAATTGCCAGATCCTCAGTATGGCAACCATTGAAGCAACCAGACCAAAAGCAGGTGTACCAACTCACTGAGGTCTACCATTTCCAGATCTGTTGACCTCTGAGAGCATTCTCTCTGCAATGGGGACATTTCCAAGCTCCCTCAATAGCACTGGAAGTTGGTCATCCTCCTGAGAGAAAGGATGCTTCAGGTGTCATCTGCATGAGGTACTTCAGGTTTGGACCATGCAGTGACCAAACCCATCAGCTACAACCCATCACAGAGAAGAGCGTCTGTGCTCTCCATTGGTTTCTACTTTTCCAGAAATGAGGATGCAAGTGCCTTTTCCACTTCTACTTCATGATGCTTGGCACCCTCAGGTGGAAGGCAGCAGCAGAGTTACTGAAGTGTGGAAGCAGAACATCTTTTCCATTGTTGTGATTTGAGGAGTGTTTTACAGTGGCTAAAGTGGTAAGCCTACCACCGACCCCCAAAACAGAATTACCTGCAAACTGAAGGACGACTTACAGTCTCGGACACAGTTCAAACATCATGCCCAACACTATACTACAGTGCAGTCTATAATGTCAAATCAAATTCCAAAATGAAGCAAAACAGGTCCAGCACTTGATGTCCGTTACATACATCCAATATTGGTATTGTAGCTTCTCTGTAATTAGTAATTATTATATTTTTAGTAAATGATTAAGGATGCTCCAGGAAAATAATGACAAGCTTATCCTCAGTCTACCTTCCCAGCCTTAGGGCCCCTTCACACATAGCACATTTGAAGCCAACTAGCGCACGAAAGAGGAATCGCATGCCATTCATGAAAAATCTGCACTGCCTCTAACGCCTCATACACCTGTCGCTACAACTATTCGCGCATACCAGCAGTCGAACGACAGAGAGTGCCCTGTGAGAGCCCACACACTCGAACATCCAACACCACTCGCTGGACACTTAGAAAATGTGGGGCCATTTGTGCTATTAGCACGAAAATAGTGAGCAGACGACCACTTTTGAGCTGGATGTGAAATTTGTCTAAGTGCCCCCACGAGGGTGGCATTGCAAGGCATCACATGTGTTGTGCCAGAGTATCGGCTCCCCCCTCAACACGTGCAGTGTGTGTGTATGTATTGTGTGTGTGTTGCCCCCCTGCGCGCGACACATGTGGCATGCCGGGAGAGAGGCACTTGCATGGTATGCTGATATGTATGTACAGATGGGGACTGGGCAGCCACGTCTGAGCGCACACGGCATGGCGAGTCGCCTCCCAGCTGATCACTGAGCAGAGACTCACTGACGGCTGCAAGTGATGGCTAAGTGCACATGACGCATCACATTAAGAGCACAGCCAGGACAGGTATAGAAATTAAAAGTACTACAATAACTACATACACAATTACATAACAAAATAACAAAAAAAAATGACAGAAACAGTGAGTGACACGTTGGTCTTTGCACTGAACAGACAGGGAGTGCGGCCGCTGACAGCAGCAGCTGTTGAGATCTCTGATTCTGGATGTCACGGCTGGGGAACATGTACCGTGTTTTGACGGACATGGCCTTACAACTGTCCACTGTGAGGTTGTGTGTGTTGAGTTACTGTCCTCATGTGGACATACATAAAAACATATATCGCTTTTGCGACGGGCTGCAGCAAGCAAGCGCACAGTGCACACATTGACAGGCTGTCCCATGTGAAATGGACCATCAGATCATATGGTCATGCAGCAGGTGATCTGAATGTCAAAACTATCTGACAGGACATGCATGTCCTGTGAGCTGCACGCAACAGGACTCCAAGCCATCAGTGCAACAAATACGCCACTTTCAGTCATGTATCACCAAAAACACAGTTTTTACAGTTATTACAGTGCTTTTTCACCATAATTAAAGATAACAAAAACTTCCTCTTCATCTACATCATCTAAATTTTCTTTTTTTTTTTTTTTTTAAATATGTTTATCTCCCTGTTCATTTTAGGCATTTTACACTCCATTATAAGACGATGGTAGTGCAGTGGTAAAGTTTCTGTTTGTTAATCAGAGCTTTTCTAAATTGCAGGTTCGAATCTCGTGAGTGGCATGTATTTATTTTTTGTTTCTCCACAACAGCATGTGATGTTTCCACACTTTCCAGCTGTTTCTTTTTTTTTTTTTTTGTCGACATCAGCGGTGCAGTGTGGTTCCACACATTCCAGCTATGTTTTTTTTTTTTTTATATATATATATATACCTTGTGGTAATTGTTGAATTAAGGATTCTCTCGGTTGATGTCTGCCACATTCAACCTACCCTACCTCCAAAATCAGATCCCTGATTGAAATCGTAACACTATCTCAACACAACCCTAACTTCAACATAGGATCCTAATCTTAAAGTTACAAATATTATAGAGATTCCTGAAACTAAATGACTGTGGATCTCTGTATACTGATTTAACTTGTCATACTGTGAAAAATGCAAGTGATATTGAAGCCCCAGGAATTAAAATGCTGTGTAAAAAGACAAAAGAAAAGCATGAACTCACTAAACCATTACACATTCTAACCAGTGGCAGTCTACTGCAGGAGATAACGCTAATCTAGATGAAATAACTCTCCCACAGATGCTCCTGCCTGAGCAGGTGGCGAGTGATGATGCCATTGTGTTGTATGGTTGCTGTCTCTTGAGAATTCTGTGCTAATTGCAGGCTAATGCACATTTGTAAAAGTCTCATCCAAAGCACAGCACTGCTGTAGTTCACTGAAAATCTTATTTAAGTGTACGCCATAAAATATCTCCATTTATTGATGGAAACAAAGTTTTTTTCCTCAGAAATTATTTCTATTTGTTCAAAGTAAATGAAGCTCTTTTGCACTCCATTTGCAGACCCTTTATTGCCTTTAATTACCGAGACATTTGATGGATGTCATCCCTTTCAGTCCTTATGTTGTAAGAAGTCTGGTCAGCAATTATTCCAATAAAGTCCTCAGAAATTTTGTGCATTAATTCACAAGTGCAGAAACTCTGTTAATCTCCTTCTGTTACTCCCTTAATTTTACTGATTACATGTGCAGGGCCACAGGTACCAAGCAAACTGGTCTTCTAAATAGATTTATTTGTTTATAAATCTGGTCTTTATCTGAAAATAAGATTAATAGCTGTAGAATTTGCTTATTGTTTCTCTCTTTAGCCCCTGCTTGTTCTTTACTACTCCTGTGAGGTGTAATGTCTCATGCTCTGTTTTTCATCCCCTGAACCCCATAAAGCTCTATAGTACAGCAGCGGGATACAACACAGCCCACATAGCGCAGCTCCTCTAATGTGCTGATGTGTCCACATTCAGAGTGGATACTTGTGCTTCTGGCAAATGGTGCTTCCAGAGGCCCAACAGTAGTAGTATAGTAACAGACTTGCATGAAACAGCTCAGCAGTTTGCACTAATGGTGCAGAAAGAATCGCTGGTGCTAGAGGCCAAAAGAAAGCAGAAAGCTCCTCAACCAGCCTCTGCACACCTCAAATATATAGAAGCACTCGAAGTGTGATTAACACACTTCATTCTCCGCCAGCTTCAGTAGTATGCATTGTAAGCTACATCCTGGTTAAGAAAAACGACTGGAAACAAATGGCTTCTATTACATATAGTATCATGGAGTCTGATCACATTTGATCATTTTGTTTTATATAACACCTAAATAGATCCTTGACATTTGATTGCTGGTTTGTATGTCACATGATATGGATCTTTTGTTCCATTTACCATGCACTTTTGATTCCATACGTTGTGCACCATTGCATGCTGCAACCACTTTGACACAACAGCAGTGCTTAGTTTAGAAACAAACACACCCGGGCTTGTTTTAGTGACAGATTACGATTTGAACAAGTTTATCGATGGTGCTCATTCTTCTAACACAAAAAACAAATCCACTATGCCGTAAGCTGTCTGGAGGCATTTGCAGTATTCGCTGGGACGTCTCTAGCTGAAGTAGAACAGCTGTGGATGAAGAGCTCGATAATTTCTCGTTTTTTTTTTGTTTTGTTTTTTTTTTTTTGCTGCACTGAGGAAAGCAGTCTGTGTATGAACAATTTTGGATTGGATTATTTTTGAACTATCTGACTGTTTTTGCAAGTTGACTGAGAACAATTTTGGATGGGATTGGACTGCTATTTAAAGTTCGTGTTAGACTGTTTGGAACCTCTTGACCTCAAAGGACCAGTGATGAGGTTCTATTTTAGGTGTTATATAAAACAAATAATGAATGTTTTTTCATTCGTGCAATGGAAAGAATGTTTCATGATGTGAAGATGAAATATTCTTACCATTCACTCATAAACATTCATTCATTCACATTCATCACTCATAAACATTCAAAGGCCAGGTCACTTCACAGGGCTACATATACTGCCACAGAGCCATCTTTGATCCTGGATGCAGTGTTGGGCACCGTTCTAGTCATCCATCTTAGATTGCATATCTACACTGGACAAAACCTGCATGACATCACTCATAGGCTTTCTATAGACACCCAGAACAGTCAAAACCTTTGTCTGGAAGTCGCCATGTTGAGAGCCCCATCTGCAAGGATTCACAGTGAACACATTCATGCAGAAAGGGGCGGAGCATGGGTGGCTCAGTGTCTGCTGAAAAAAGTCTGAACACGTTCCTCACTTCGAATACAAAGCATCAACTAATGGTCTAACTTCTATCAATAGCACCTTCACTCATTGTGTCATCACCTTTGCCTTGTCCTTGTAAAGACTTGCACTAATTAGGAATGCATAAGGTTGGAGTTGGGTCTCATTTTTAGCTTAGCTGACATTAAAAAAACAGCAGGAAAGAAAAATGACCCTCGAGTTAATATTAATAGGTAGCCTGCAGCTTCTGAATCATCGCCGCAAGAGATAATGAGAAAATGCTATAAAAGTGATGGAAATACTAAGACAGTAATTAGATTTTTATATGACTTCATGTTTAATTAAAGAGAGCTGTACTCTTATAAATGTACAGAAACAGTTCAGGAAGAATTTTATTGAGTACACAGTCTGTCGTATTTCTTACTCGAGGAACTCACTCCAGATAATATGTTGATGGGTGACTAATATCACAATCACATCTTTTGAATAACTGAGACTCTGTTGGTTCTCTTTGATGTTGGTGCTCTCCATTAAACTGGTTGTTCAGATAGTATGCTTCAGTGCTGCAAAACTTCATACAGTGTCCTGGGTTTTTGTAATGCTTGGTCTTGGTATTTTCTAAAGGAAGAGGAAAGATCGGATTTGAGGAGACATCGTTGTGGTGTGCCAAATTCAATACTGTTCCCAGTGTAGTTATAACCTGGAGTTTACATCACGCAGATATGGCTGTGAGTGGAAGGACCATGCAAGTGCCTGAGAATCCAAAGAACCGTGTATTCTTTTACGACAACTATGGAACTATCTTGGGTCCTGGACACCAACCACTCAGGCACGCAAACAGTCGATCCTTATTTCTTAAAAGTAGCCAGACAGATGAAACGTGTGCATCCCTTGGCCTTCTCCAGCCACTGTGGTCTTCAACACTGTGGTAACTGCATGCAGGAACATACCTAGATATGTATGCCATATGGCCAGAATGTTGTTGTTGACATTTGCTCACAATGCATGTCATGCTTCTTGTTTGAGTTTCCCTAAGTGACCATTTGCTTTACTCAAGGTTGTTACAGCAGTACTCAATGGTTAGCCAATGGATAGCTTCCAAGTCTGACACCATACAATAACACAAGATGTACCAGGTCCCTAAAGATGTGGGCCGTCATTCTCCTGCAACGGTGTTGTATAGCCAAGCTTTGTCCAGGGACCTCATGATTTCATAAACTCTTCCCAGATGTCTCTGAATCTCATATGGTGGAGACCCAAAGACAACCCAAAGTCACTGCTGAGATAACTGAATGTCTCTAAAAGTTTGACACTTAACCCTCTGGGGCCGACGGCTAAGACCAAGCTTTACTAAATTATAAATACCTTTTTAATGATATGAGATAGAAACTTACTTTTTTTTTTTTTTTTTTTTTGCTGAAAAGTTAACTCCGCGGACTTTCGAGCCAGCCATCGGCCATCTTTGTACTCCTCATAGAAGCTGTGTGATGTGCGCAATGTGAGTGTCCAATTGGAATTGGTTCACCGTCGTAAGTTACTAGTTGGCCCATTTAAATAGCCCCCTGGGTGCTCCAATGAGTACATACTATTAGCACATACTCAGTGCGCCCTGCGCCATTATGCACAGCGAAAGTGAAAGCAGACAGAGCAGACGGAGAGCCTCTGATGACAATATCATGTGCTCAAACAGAGTGTGTAACTATCATGATTGCTCCACTAGTTTGCATGTGAATGTTACTGGATAACTCTGTTGCTTTCTCTGCATAAAGCACTGTTTATCATATCAAAATAAAACGCATAGACCATTTTGTATATATTGTTCAAAATGTGCATTTGTGTTTATTGTTTGAACCTTTTTGTTGTACAGACTTTCACACAAGACCTCAGCTTATCTTTATAAAGTGTCAAAACAGTTATTATAGTTTGCTGTGTGTTTTGAATAAATGTGTGTGGCAAATTATTTTTCGCTTTATTTTTTCCTTTTATTTCTGAGTGTAAACCTTTATTACACTTATAAAACACAACGAAAACATATATATTCTAAAGGCACAGGTTTTTCTGAAAAAAAGAGACATAAAACTTGATTGTGGGATGCAGGGAGAGCTGTTAACAGCAATAATAAAACATTTATGCCAGGTGAGTGAACTGTCCAAAAAATGCCCTCGGACCCCAGAGGGTTAAATTCCACACAGATACAATTCTGATGACCAAGTCCACAAAGTAATTTAAAGCCTGGATCTTGATCAATGCTAATTGCAATCCCAAACACTTTGACTCCTCTCTAATAAATACAAGATGAATAAGATACTCTTGTTATTTAAAAGATGTTTCAAAATCTATTTTTGTCTGTTGCAAATTTTGACCTACTTTGGTAAACCCTTGAAGTTTGGTAAAGTTAAGACATTTCCTAGGAGAACCACAGTTATGCTGATGTTCCAGGTGTTCTCCAGAGTCTATTGTTATGGGATGGTTGTTTTTGCTCAAATTGAAAGTAAGAAATCTGTGTTGACATGTGATGACGTGCGGACAACTGCGATCTCCAGACATAGTCTGTGACCTTCTGGAATGCATAGCCGTAGAAATAACAATGAAGATTTACTGGTTGCTAGGGGTGTGCAATTTGTGAAATCTCTTCTTTTTCTTTTTTTTGGACTTTGATAATAACGATAATTAGATGATATTCTTCAAAAATTTGTAAAAGCCTTAGTATTAGTAGGCATTAACTGTTGCTTACTAATGACGTTAAAGGACACACTCAAATTTATTTCCTTTAAACTTCATCATTAAAGTAAAAACAATCCAAAAAAAAAAATATTAATCACAAATATTACTTGGATCAAATAGATGTTCCTGAGTGTGTTGTGCAGGCACCTTAGGTGATTTAGGCTTTTCTTTGGCAATGGAGTCTGAAAGCTTTTCATGTTCTTCAGCTCACCGGTGGTGAAACATGTTCAGTGTCAAGTTGATTTTAATTAACAGCGACAGGTTTCCAACATCATTTTTTTTTTTTGAGCAGCATTCATCTTTTCAACTCCAAACCACCTCCCCTAGTCGAGGAGATAAATGTTCAGCGCACACCTCTGACGCATGCACTGGCGCAGCGCTTCAATGCATCCACGACCACCACAGAACTGCCGTGGGTCCTGTATGGCAACCACCCAGACAGACTATCACAAATCACAATGTTAAATCTGCTTTAATCTCTCATTGCTCATTCACTGTCTTTGACACATGTTGCCATTGTTCCACCCGTTAATTATTAATTGGCATTCCAATCTCATCCATCACCTCAAACCCAATGATTCTGCTGTTCTTTTTAGTTGGACTGTTCCCACCACTTTATCTCTTGAGGGATAATAAATCAATTTGCTATTACGGTAGAACTCAACGATATGGATCAATTAGGATGTGGCTGAGTAATGGATGCATCCTTAATGGGTAAAAAAAAAAAAAAAAACTCTTTGAGTACAACTAGGACAGTGGCCCAGTCTCATCTGTTAGTTCAAACATATTTTTATTTTCAACTAATATGTGTTCAGATATTCTGAACTAATTTTCCCACTGTGTGACTTTGTTGAAGCCCGTTACACCTTTATGGTAAATGTCTTTAAACCAAACTTAATAGGCAATGATTCTTGTTTTGTCAAATACAAATGAAATTGCATTGTTCCAGCTGGTGCACATGTGGTGGTGCACATCCCAATGCACGTATCAATAGTTTCCGCATGACACTGTTGTCATTTTACGTCCCATGCCAGTGTCCTCCAAATCACAATAGTACTTGTGTTCATGTAGGCATGTTGGTTTAAAAATGAGGTAAAATCAGGCACAGAACTGGGATACTGATATCATGCTTTTACCAGAAATTGCTTACGACTTAGTCCATCAAAAACCAGCTGTTTTTCAAGAGTTCAGTTTCAAAAGTTCAACAGTCAGACGCACCTGACATAAACAGGTTCCCAGCTCCCGTACATTCCATTTGCCTGTACAAGAAACATTATGGCCACTGTGGGGGAAAAGTGAATGGGAGTAGGGGGAACCCATTTTCTTCAAAGGCGCTCTCTCTCTCTCTCTCATTAGATCACTCTCTTTGTGTGTCTCCCTGTCACTCATGAACACACATCTACTAGTTCAGGTAACATACGTTGCACCTCACGAACATGTACATTTGGCACCAGAGTAACGTAAGGTTGCAAAGTTAAGCATGATGATAGTAGTGGGGGAACAGTACATTTTTCTGAAATGAAGGGGCCTCATCACATATCTTGCACACTGGAATGTTCAGAATTTGGTCCTATGATTGCAATGATGAAAACAGTCACTGTCAGTTTTTTTTTCTCTGCCTGTTTTTAAAGCTGCCTCAGTTTTAAAAGGTTTTCTTCTGAGTAAGATGCAACTTTTCATGGAAAGTGGTTCATTAGTGAAATATCTACTCTCACAATGTTAATCGGGTTCTGGCCCAAAAGGTATCCATCACAACACACACCCAATTATTTTTCAATCAAATAATGCAAAATACAACACAGAAACCAACAACAAAAATGCACTTTGTGTCTATTTTTTAAAATGGTAATACTCATTTAAATATAAATAAATAAATGTTATCCTGGTGCCCCGATCTGTACTTGCCTGAAAATCTATGGGAACACATCCCAGGATAAGTTCAACCTTTTTATGACATTTTCTGATAATCATTCTTTTTTTTTTTTTTTGGATTGTCTTTTTAAAGCAGTATATTTCATATTCTTGGCAATGCTCCTTTTTATTGTCACACCACACTGCACTTTTTTTTACCATCTTCTATTAAAAGTGGTTCTTGAGTTTTTTGAAAATCCTTCTAAAATAATTCAACAAACAGACATGAAGTCATAACTTAATACTGTATTTATGGGAATATTCCAAATTGACAATTTATGTCAAATATAGAAGATGCCTGTCTGGAAACAAATTCACTGTGTGCACTACAAATTAGGGAACTGCTTTTACCCCCAGTATTCATTGTCAGCTTTTCAGACTCTGAGCTCAGGTGCATGAACACCGAGCACGCGGGAGGTTTGACAGCAAGCTGCCTCCCGTCTCAGAGTATAGTTTGTTCCTGTTTCCAGCAGGGAGGAAGAAGATGCTTCCAGATTCCTGTGTCACGATTTCTCACTGTCACAAATGTCCCTCTTGAAAACAGAAACACGAGAATCCACCGTTCACCCCGCGTCTGTTGCATTTTTAATTACAGAACGAAAGAATGATGTGTTTGACGACATGGCATATGGAAGTGTGACATGCATGAGTCAAAAGATGAAAAGGGCGAGAGAGAGGGTGAAGACAAAGGCCTGTGTAGATCTGAAATCTGTTTAATCCATGCAGTGGTGGTTACAGGTAGCCGAAAAGTTAGGATTGATAAGCACTCATCTGCTTACTGAAAAGTTAACTGATATTGCTCAACCAGTAAACCACTATGAATTAAACTACCACTAACTGCTAATGTTTAGTATATGGATTTAGTTTAGTGGGGGAGTAGACCTGTAATTATCGCTGTATCAATAAAATGTCACCTGTCACCTTAGTACAAACAGTCCCTCCAACAGGAACAGGCATGGATGATTTTAAGGTTTACAAATGTTTTTGACTGTTTAAACTTCATGTTAGCTGACTTAAAGTTAGTAAAATTAAATTTAGTGAAAGTAATTGAAAACCATTAGCAGTCGCTAATGGTTTTCAAAGTTAACTGAAAAATGTATTTACCAATGACAGAGTTAGCTTTGCTAATTAGTAGTTAGCACCTTTGATGCTATTGAGATTGAGGCTGGTAATCCGGTTTAAATCTGATTCAATCCAGATTGATTTCTCGTTGGATAGTGTCCAGAGCTTTTTTCAAATCCAGCTCATCCTACACGCATCCAAACTCAGTCTAGCTCAAGCTGAATCCCTCTGCTTCTTGCATTTTGATCCTTCACTTTCTTGTACTTGGCGTTGAGCGTCTTCATCTTGCCATTGCTTCATCTCGTACCCATAGTGTGTTAGTGATGTCCTCAAATACATTC
This sequence comes from Thalassophryne amazonica, assembly GCF_902500255.1. NCBI lineage: Eukaryota > Metazoa > Chordata > Actinopteri > Batrachoidiformes > Batrachoididae > Thalassophryne > Thalassophryne amazonica. The sequence continues at coordinate 36,090,714 of NC_047105.1, read as the reverse complement.
TGATTCCAATACATTTAGCTCAACTTCTTTAGCATTTCCTGGTCTCTGGATTCTTTCGCAGCCATCACCAGCTGCTAGCAAAGACAAACAAGGTGTTTGGACAGAGTTAGGTTCAGACTTTGGCGGGGGTTTGTGCATGGCTTTTGCACGTGGCCCAAATGCTGACTCCGCAAACCCAGAAGAATGGCATTGTGATCCTCCCGTTAGCAACATTTGCGTTCAAGCCTCGGTGAATCTGGCTCAAATCTGCCTTAACCCACCTCTTGGAGAATCTGTCTTAAATTTGAATTACGTCATTCGGATTCAGAAAACACCTATCAGGCTTCAGTCGGATTTGTCTTAAATCCAACTCGAGCCAGATTGCCAACACCAATCTGAATGGGGTCTTAGGGAAACTGTACCCACCAATGAATCCATCCCACCCTGTCACTGTTGCTATGCACACAAAAATTACCTTAAATAATGAATTCAGTGAAGGACACTTACAATAGAGAGAATAAAAGAAACACCGGAAGTACTCCTCATCCTATAAACAATCAATCTGGGTTGAGATCAGAGGTAATGGATGGCTGCCCTGAGCTTTGCAGGGAGACGGGAACAAGGGAGGATGAGTAATTGTTTGGTGTTGGGTTGGCAGTGGCGCTATGTCAGTGCGGGACAGAGAAGCTGGGAGGAAAAAGGTGAGGATTGATGGACGCTCAGAGAGCCCAGCGAGACCAGCAATGCCCGTGTTGAATGTGAAGCAGCTTCTCTGAGCTCTGCGCACTAAGCTCCTCCTTGCATGCACATGGCATATGAAGTTCACGGTTTGCTCCAATACGCTACACAAATAGTGCATTTCAGATTCTACGGACACATGCAGTGATTATTCACACAGCACTGGCTGGTGGCAGCTTGTTGCATCAATCAGCTAACTGCCACCTAGTCACATTTTCATCTTTTTGTGATCATGCAGTTTAATAATTCAGATTTCTATTGACTCTGAACATTACTTTTGCCATATTGTCATCTTCTCATTTCTATTTCATAGTATAGCAGATAACAGAATATTTCAGGGGAATCTTTCAAATGGTGCTACAAGCACCAAAAGTACATTAGTTCTCTTGAAAATGTCCATGGGATACATAGCTGCCATGGGTGATATGGAAATTTTTTCAGAATATGTACAGCCTTGCTGAGTATTGATAATCCTAGCATCAAAATATACATTATTTTTTAACCATGTAGACTAGACATTTGGAAATACACAAGTGACACCCATGATTCAAGCAGCATTACAACTACTTCTAAATAGTACCATCCTTGGTTGGGGAAGTAACCTGTGATGTGTGGAGAGTTGTAGATTCTCATCTGCTATACTCTGATAAGCCAGTCCAGTCTCATGCTTGTTTGTTTTCTTGATGCGTCACAAAATGCATCACATTTTACTTAGCTATTTTTAACCCGAACCATAACTCCCGCACTCCCACCGCTGCATCACCCCAAATTTCATGATACCATAATAAAATACTTGTGTGATACTTTCACTAAAATGTAACACATTTCATGATGGTGTTATGACCTAATAGATTAACTCACTTTTTGTGATACCATCATGAAAAGCTGTGAGATTGGGTTGGCTAAGCACCAGATGTGTATGTGTATATGTTCTTGGTAGTCAGAAGCCTACCATACTTTCAGACGCCAGGATCATCCAAACTAGTCCATGTGATGGGATTCGCTGCAATTTAGTGTGCCAGAATGGTTGCTGTTTTATTTTTATTATCTACAATACCAAAGTGGCCTCTGTGTGCGTGTGAATGGCTTCGATCACATAGAAACTGGGGAGAGTTGACATTTTCTATGAAAACGTAAAGTTGATGGTACTAATATTTTTTGGAAAAATGAACAATTTTGACAATGGGCATTGTGCTGCAATTAACCATGGGAGTTTGGGGTTTGGGCCTTTTAAATGTTATTGTGGTTCGTTTTAGCTTAATGGTATTGTTTGTGTTATTGATTTAATGTGTTTTTGTAGTTCAGTTGGTTTAGTCAGTTTAGTTAAGTCTCATGTTGTCGGTACCATGAATGAAATGTGTATTGTTTGATGTCTTCGTGAAGGTGTATGCGTGAAACTTACACCTTGGAGAAACTGTGGACAGCTGACATTTGCTATTTAGTATGCTTATGTATTTTGGGTCAAGGATGAACACCTCCAAAATGGAACATTGTTAGGACTAATAAGCTACGGATATTCGCTAACGGTGAACAATGGATGTTGCCAACTACATTTTGGACTCACATGCCATTCCAGCAAGGGGTGGTAAATCATCTTTATATTAAGTGTAAGTGCATGATTTTATTTTGTAAGTTTAATGTTGTAATTTATTACCTCCCTTGAAAAAATTTTAGCTACCTATTTTATAAACACGGCCCAGTCTAGAGCCGTTGGATCCCAGCACGCTATTTTTTTATCTTGAAAATTTGTGTGGCCCATGAGCTTTATAAAAAGTGTAATGTCGAAGGAGCATTTTTTGTCAAATCTCGTGTTTGCACCACCATTTGAAAGAATATTTCAGATACGTACTGTACTCTAATTAAAACTTGTGACATCATTCAACAAGGGTTTTCAGGAACAACATGATTCATGGTTTTGGATTTTAAATGGGATTCTAGTCATTACATTAGCTGATTGATATCTGTGAGCAATTATGATCTGCCATTTCCTATCATAACATCTATGAATTTGTGAGAGAACCTGTAACCTGTGGTCACCCATGGGTCCAGCGGGGACAAGTAAGCTTGATCAAAACTATTGCGTGAGTGGGCAGGGTAGATCAAATGTGACACAGCAGAGTTCCTGCTAAGGCCTGGGCCCAGTTTCATAAAACAGTCTAATCTTTAGTCAAATAAACTCACTTAGTTGACAAATTTTTTGATGTTAGTAGTTGCACAAAGCATTTAGTCAACTAAAATTCCATGTTACCTGACTAAAGGTTTTAGCCTGGTACATAGGAGACTGATCTTATTTTAGTCGACAAAACTTCAATATAATAATAATAATAATAATAAAAAAATGGCGGCTATCATGTACTACGACTTGTACGTCGTTTGTTTTCCAAAAGTAGAGCTTCCTCCCCTTTTGGCCGTGGTTGCAGCAGACAACTGTCATGATGTGTTTGTGACAGTTCTCACATGAGCCACTGAGCGTTGCTGTTACACTGAGCAAGGTTGTGTGAACAAAAAGGCTTGACAGAAGTGTAGAATAAGACACTGAAGAGGGAAACTGCTAGGCTAAGAGCTAAGTACATCATTCTGCTGTTTGTATAGATCCGTAAATGTTAATAAAGCAAGTTAATAAATCAAAGGCAACATAGTTCATGACAACGACCAACCTGGAAGTAAGCAAAACTGTCACGCATTGGATCCGTCTCTTAGCAACGGAACACACAAGGCTGTGATGCCCGTGAAAAACGTCGACTAAGGTAAAACGGCTAATATACAAGTTTAACCATCAATGTGAAAATGTGATTAGACGGATAATGTTGGGTGACTAACCGTAGTCGACTAAGAAAGTTTAGTAGACTGAAAGATTAGACTGCTTTACCAAACCAGGCCCAGGTGTCCATGTTGCTTTTTTCTCCTTTTTTTTTGCTCTAAAACCCCAATCACACGGCACTAACAAAGGACATCAAAGCCAAAAGGAAACAAGAAATCTGGACTTGTTGATTTTTGGAGACATCGTTTAACCGCCATCCAGCTTTGTTCCTGTAGCTGGAGCTTCGTCAGAATTTTTAAACTGTTGAAAAATGTGAATGAATCCTGATGACAACTTCATCATTCAACTTGTCAGGACGGTTCCTCAAGTAGTTCCCATACCGTCAGCGGCGTTCCGTTTGATTGTTGTCTGACCTCCCGGCGTCTTGAACGAACATTGACGATATCTGAATGGATGATTAACTAAAGCGCAGACGAGCTGCACGTGATTCATCTATATGTGAGATGAAAAGCAACGTTTCATACAGAAAAAATAGCGACAGACGTTTTATCAACTACTTTAAGTATTTACACACATTGCAGCTGTCTCTGGCTGGAATGTGCAGGTGCTGTGAACAGCACAGGCTGGCTGCAGAAATGATCACAGGCTGGCATACCCACTGTCAAGTCACATCATCATGAATGTTTCCTTTTGATTTTGTTTAAAGTGTCAAGATCGCCGTTCACTTCGTGTTTAGTTTTTTTTTTTTTTAGTTTCAGTTTTGTTTCATTCTTATGTGCTCTTGACTTGCAGGCTTTTCAATGATAGGATAAGTGCAGGCTCATTCGATAGAAGTGCAGGCTCATTCGTCCAATTTTTTTTTTTTTTGACGATTTGTGACTTTTTCCTTCGTTCAGCTATTGTCATGTGCCATGTGACTGGGCCCTAAAATGAGAGCAAAGTGTATGTGGCCACATGCACCTCCCTAGAGAAAAAAATGCTGCACCCAGCATCTTTTTTTCAGTGTTCCACTTTTTTGTGTGCATCTGCTCCCAGCATTTTAAGGTGGAAATATCTTAACTTTTCAGAAAGGCATTGTGATGTCACTGCAGCTCCTTTCCAGGCAACCAATCAAACTGGCCAAAACCTTTTATCCTCACACAAGGTGCAAAGTTTTTTTTGTGGCCTTTCTGCTTACAGTCAGCTGTTTCGTCCAGTAAAATCTATCACAGTTGAAAAACAAACTCATCTGTGACAGCAGACTGGACAGAAACTATGTTCCTGCAGAGGGTGAGTACTTTTTTTCACTGTACCTTATATGTTAAGATAGTAACCAGCTGTTTATTGTTGTCATTGAAACAAATCCCATGTGCGGGTGTTTTTTTTTTTTTTTTCTCTCTCTCTCACTGAAAAAAACTGACGGACGAATGCAGGGATGTTGCATTTCTGGGTGCTCTATCTCAGTGCTTTTCTGCCAGAAAAACACTGTACCTAAGTGTCACGGTGCACAGTCACGCAGGCCTGCGCGCCTTGTGTTATTTATTTTATCACCTTCTTTTGTGGATCCTGCTTGTGGTATTCTTTCATTTAGTATATTCCTGTGTGTTCTATTTATTCTTCCATGATTGAAGTTTTCTCTGTTGCTGGTGTTTCTGTACTTTTCCTATGTGCCCTTGTGGTGTAGCTGTAGTGCAAATCCTTTTTGTTTGTACCACTGCCATCCTTAATAAGAAAACATTTTGCCTCAATGATATGAATTCCATCACAACATAAAGTTCACTGGCTTTTTTCCCTCTCCCTGCAGGTTAAGTTGAGTTTCAGTTGTAAATCAGTATGTATTTTGGGGGGTTGACCGATATGGACTGGCTGTCATAATGGGTCATGTGGGTGTTGAAAACTCTGACCTGCGCATCACTAATAGCATGAAATGCATCTTAAAATATGTCACTTTGCATATAGGTGAAAACATGTTTCTGTCATTCATAGATGGCAGGATGTGTACATGATTATCTTTCCTTCTTGTGCCTATGGATGTGAAAAAAGCAGCTGCAGCACCACTCGGTCCCTTGCTGAATCGTGTGTGCCGTCTCAGTTGCACTAATGCTTATTAAAGAGGGCAATAAGAAAATTATGAGTTTGGCCGAGTGGTGATAGCTCCCATATGTTATATCTCTGGGTTTGTATTCTTACCATCATGGAGGAGGTATAGTTAGGATCCAAAGCACAGCCAGAACACCAACAAAGGATCTTTAATCCAAGACTCAACATAGGCATGCTGGTCTGGAATGGGGGCACACAGATCTAGGCCCAAATATCACACTACTATTGTCTGATGCACTACAATGTTTAATATTTTTCCCCATCAATTAACCCTCTGGGGCCGACGCCGTTATATACGATGGCTCAGACCAAGCTTTACCAAATTATAAATAACTTAATGATATGAAATGGAAACTTTTTTTTTGCTGAAAAGTTAACTCCACGGACTTTCGAGCCAGCCATCGGCCATCTTTGTACTCCTGCCTGTTTTTACAAATAAAAAATGGAATATTTTACAAAAGCACATTTAAACACCAACACACAACAGATGTCACATTAGCGTGTTGGTTTACATAATGAATGACTGAACCAATCAGTGTTTAGCAGGCACCTTTACCCAGAATCCTTTGCGATCTGTCTGTTTGTTACAAAACCACAGAATTAGTGCATTATTCAACATTAAAAGATATGTTATATTTTAACTTTGTACAAATGACAGAATTTACATTAATGGAGTTATTCTATCGGTATTAATATTATTTATAAATCAAAACCATAAGTCAATATGACTTTATTATTCAAGACCTCCGCATGACCGGACCTTTATAATTGATACAGGGCTGTCTTTACGGCTGCTCTCAGAGAGCCTCTGTGCTGTAATAAACACATGCTTCTAGCAGGGGCTGAATGTTGAAAGAAAAAAGTATGGTCTTATTGTTTATGTTTGTTGTTATTTTTAATATTGTTAGAAGCTATAAAATTTGTTTTATTAGTAGTTGTAAATGTGCCAGAGATAATATTAGAATTTATCTGTTATCGGTTGTCTGTAACTTCCGATAAATTTTTGGGTGGTTTGTTTTATCAAAGATAACTTTTCAGTTATCTGATTATGTTATCGAAGTTAATTTTTTGGTTATCTGTGCCCACCAGTGCCCTTAACACATCACACACGGCAGGAATATCTGATAAGATTATCTTTAGCGTCATCACGATTGTCGGGGCATCCTTAAGATTGTCGGAAGGGGAAGATCGGGTCCAACATCGGCCTAATTATCCTGCCGTGTGAACCCGGCTTAAGCATTCTATATTCCTTCCGGTGCAAAGCGGCACTCAAAACATCTCATGTCTTTGCTGCTTTCACCCGATGTTAATTTTATATCCAGCTCCTGTGTCCTCTAAATAACAAACTGTTGCGCTTATGTAGGCGTGTGGCTCTAAAAATGAGGTGTAGTCAAGCACAAAGCTGGTGTGTGGACCTTCATCACCAGAAAACATTTGCACCTTAGACCACCAAAAACCAGGTCGAAAATCCAGTCCTGGATAAATAGAGGAACAGTCAGATTTGCCTTTTAAGCATGTAGACTCTGTTCAACTGCACATATCTTCAGTCACCTGCAAGAGCACAATTTTGATATGATGACATAAAAACAAACCAGAATTGGAAGCGAGTCACATCCTGGTCATGTCAGCATCCAAGTTCTGATTTTCTTGGAGAAAGGGATGCAGCACTGGGCAGCTGGCATGGTCTGGTTTAAGGAAAGGAAACACACCACCCTGACTGGTTGGTGTCACATTCAGACTACAACACACACTTGCCTAATGATCATAGCAAGTGTTTTTTTTTTGTTTTTTTTTATACACCAGGATGCAGTGTAAAATTCTGGCCTCGTGTCTCAGTAAGCAGCATTTCTGTATGCAGCTTGGATCCAACTGTGCTGCTTTGTTCTGCCTGAGTATTTGTAGGAATTTCATTTTATGATTTATTTAAGATATATCGTTGGCAAAAGCATCATACTGTTCAGATAGGTCTTAACCCCTGTAAACATTTCCATTTCCTATTTCTTTCTCTTCTCAGTCTTTTCCCATTTCAGTACAAACAGCTGTCTCTTCTTATCTTTACATGACAAGTTCCTGTCACTCACAGCCTCTTTATTCTCTTAATCCCTTTATTCTCTTGTGACTTTTTTCAGCAGTGGGAGTTGGTGGGGGGAATTTAAAAGCATCAGAAATCACTTAAGGATTGCTGAATGTGCAGTTTGCAACAGCCCAGATGACAGGAAAGTGCAGGCAGCACATTCATTCAGTCCACCAAATTTATGGCTCTATTCAATATTAAATGTGCATGCATGAGCGTGCACATGCAAACAGGTCACACCCTGTAAATCCTCCTGAAATTAAATACCCAGATTCAAAAGCTCCTGGATCATCAGATGCCAATGTGCAACTTTGTTGGTTTGATTTATCTTAAAAAGCTGTTGCTCCTTTTAAATTTTTTTCAACGATATAATTAACTAAGATATCGACAAGCACTGTAATTAATGATGTTCTTCTCTTGTGACTTTATAGCATGAAAACCCTTGTGAATGGCAAATTAAACATTACTAGCATGTTGCCCATTGCTCTAGATTGGGTAGTGTTTATAAAGTAGGTAGCTGTTACAGTCTAAATTGAACCCAAGTATGCAGAACAGCCAGGACACTGGGGATGAGTGTTAGAAAAAAAATCCAAAGTGCTTTATTATTTCAAAGGAGATCAAAAATCCAACACAACACAGGACTGAGGGAGACCCAGGGGTGCGATGGTGAGGTTATAACCAAAAAGAGCTGACAAAAGGAAGTGCAAAAAAAATCAAACAGGGTACTTATGTAGCCGATACATCCCTCACGTCCAGCTACACTGCATTGTGTTCAGGTGCTGACTCAAACAGGGAACACTGGCACGACTTGAAGAACTCAGGTTTATTCTCCCCCAGTTGAGCTCAGTGCAGACTACATTCGAGTCTAACTCAAAACATAAAGGAAAAAAAAAAAAACTCACAAATAACGAAATAAAACACAATACATATAGAAAAAAAGATCACAAGCAAAAAATACTACTTGGTACATCTCATCACATAGAGCACAAATACATCAAGTGCCAATATTAGGCTCAGCCTGAATTAATGCCCCGACATGTGAAGTAAATCACTGCAAGATCTAACAAAAATAAATAAATAAATGAGAATGAATCCTCTCCAACAACCCCATATCTAAAGTCACTGATAGAAATAAACCTTAAAACAGTGCATATTATGAACAGAACTCAAACACATTCACATACCTGTAACAATGTTGAGAGCAAAATAAATTTGTGGTCAACGGTGCTCGATCCCCACATCAACAGACCTAACCAAAGAAAGCAATTTAATGTAGATCTCACGTGGAGATAAAATGGCGACACTAAACCACACACCCGCTGGAAATCAGATTTTTTTTTTTTTTTTTAGCAAAATTGCAGCAGCTCTCACAACTCATTTTACAGGTTAAAATGCATGAAAAACAACCAAATTTCATTTCTCTACTAACACTATAAAAGAGACAACTGTTCTGTGCATTCAAACCATTACGTTAACTTCATTTACAAAACTTTATAACCACGCAGCTTTAAACACATACCTCCCCCAGTCGAGCTCAGTGCAGACTGACGAGGGACAGGAAATGACTCATCATGTCCGTCAACAGCCAGTAGGGGGAGTAAAACGCAACCTAATATGTTGCTTTCAACACAATTGGAAGATACTTGGAAACAAAAATAATAATAATAAAAAGGATTTTGGTGAAATTTATATCCTTTAGCCACAGAATAAAAATGAAAAATAATAACAATAATAAAATAAAAACAAAAAAAATTCCAGCATCATTTACTACATCTGTTACAGTCACCCCTCCTTAATTTCGCCAAAATCCTGTACGTACAAAAGGCCGCACAACCCACGCCAGCATAATATTCACCATCACCTAATCCAAGATAACCTTTGGGAATCTAATTGTCCACACAGCGTATTAAGCTACTTATTTCATAAGTTCGGAAAATGACAGAAGTTGATCAGGCTGCTGCTTTTCCTAGTTAATATGATGCCTTTTACATCACTTAAGATTCTGGATTTCCTCCCAACAGTGTGAACATCCTACCAGCCAACCAAAATAATATGCGTACCAGATGTAAACATAACACAAAATCCAAGTCCATTCTACTTTTCAGTCTAAAACAAGGTAAGTAAAGACTGTGACCTTCTATTGAACCCATCTACGATACCCCTTGTGAAAGGTTTTTGTGCCATGTTTTCTATCAATCGATTGACTGTTTTGACAACCCTCCCTGTGCGTGTTCTGACCACAGGTCTCTCAGGCACTCCATCTTGGCTTGGTATCTGATTGTTAGTCACTGATACAAATGAGTCAGTGTTACAAAGCCCTATCTTGTCTTGGTTGGAATTGTTGACTGGAAAGTCATGGTCTTTGTCAGTCCTGCATATTTCTGGGGGGACACTGGGACCTGGACTGTCTCCCATGGATGTTACTTGCTCCTCTTCAGTGTTTCCACAATCACCAACAAGGTCTGACTGGGGTCCTTCTGACGTTGGCTGATCCAAGTCTCTGGATGAGGAACACAACATATCCTCCATCGCTGACTCACCATCAGCATCTGGCGAAGTACATATCCATGAGCGCGTGCGATCCTCTGAAGCTTCTACTGCCAAACCCTCTACAGCATCGATGGATGGAGACTGAAACTCGCTGACTTCATCTGAGGCACCTGAATCCATCTCCTCACTAGCTTGTCCTGACATGGGCAGGAAGCTCACATCCAACATCAAGTTCCTGTGCACAACTTTGGTTTTCCCCCTCTCATCTGTGACTTTATAGGTGTGAGTTCGGGGATTCAGGTCTATGACAGTGTAGATGGTGGGCTCCCATTTATCTGCCAATTTCCTCTTCCCCTTTTCAGCTTTGTTTGCAAGTAAAACACGGTCACCCACACTCAAGCAATTGCCACGAGCTCTCTTGTTATAGCCATGAGCTTGGTGTTGCTGCTCTTTCCTTGCATGTTGCTGTGCAATGTTGACAGCCTCTTGGAGGTTGGTGATCAGTTTCCCTGCATAGGTCTTGTAGTCAACCACAACTGGATCCTTCAAAATTTGTTTGAAAACTACGTCCACTGGAAGTCTAGGGACTCGACCATACATCAAATAGAATGGGGCATATCCAGTCGTTTCATGAATGGTCGCATTGTAAGCAAAGGTCAAGGTATGTATCTGTTGTGACCAGTATTGCTTTTCTTTCAGGGGCAAGGCACGTAACATGTTACCAAGTGTCCTATTAAACCTCTCGGTTTGTCCATTTCCCATGGGATGGTAGGCAGTGGTGTGGGACTTGGTAATTCCTGTAAGACTGAGAAGTTCTTTTAAGAGCTTACTTTCAAAATTGGCACCTTGATCTGAATGAATTCGCTGTGGGAAGCCATATATGCAAAACACATTGTCCCACAATTTCTTTGCAACCTGCTTTGCAGTCTGGTTAGCACAGGGGAATGCATGGGCCAACTTGGTGAAGTGGTCAGTTACAACCAAGACATCCACTGCTCTTTGTTTGCTGTCCTCCGCTGTCCAAAAATCTATGCATACCAACTCCATTGAGGCAGAGGTGTGTATGCTCTCCAAAGGAGCTCGGGCAGCTGGTTCTGGGGTCTTCGCAAGGATACATCTTTGGCAGCATTTCACATACTCCTTGATGTCTCTTTCCATCCGAGGCCAGAAAAATCGTTGTCTGGCGAGGTGTAATGTTCTGGCTTGCCCCTGATGCCCTGCAAGATCGTGCACACCAGAAAGGGCTTTGACCTTCAAGCTGGCAGGTAAAACAAACTGATAATGTTTTTGTTTGGTTGAAGGGTCTTTGGTGATTCTGTAAAGGACTCCATCCTGGACTTTCAACTTGTGCCACTGCTTGAATTGGGTCCGAGCTCTGGGAGTTAGCATACTTTTCTCTCGCCTAGATGGCAACTGATGTTGCGCTATGAAAGGCAGGATCTCCCCAATAACTGGATCCAGTTCCTGACTGTGTTGTAACTCATCGACAGAGAGTGCCAAGAGTGTATCTTGTTCTGATGGTGTCACCTGAGGGAGTGTCTCAATGAACTGCATTGCCCTTGTCTCTGCAGCTTGTTCCCACTCTGTATGAACTTCACAAATGGACTTGACATCAGAGCAATTCTGGTTCCCAACCAAATTGTTCTGTGAGGTACTTGTGGTCATAGAACTTGCATCATTCACCTGGAGACACTGAACTTTGCACCGGAAGATATCCTGGACTCTTTCGACCTTTGTTCCATCAGCCTCCGCCAGAAGATTCTCATATGGCTCACTGATCAACCGTTGGCCCACAGTACTAGTGAACGGGTCCCTGCTTAAGGCATCCGCCACTATGTTCTTTGCCCCAGGGATGTGTTTGAGATTGAAAGTGTAAGGGGACAGTTTGGCAACCCACCGCTGTTCACAAGCATCAAGCTTGGGCTTTGTCATTATATAGGTCAGGGGGTTGTTATCAGTCCACATTGTGAAGGAGTGACCCTTCAACCAGTGACTGAACTTTTCACATACACTCCACTTGACTGCCAGAAATTCCAAACAATGGGCTGGATACCTCTTTTGTAAACCAGCGAGGGTCTTGCTTGCAAAAGCAATCGGGCGTGCTCTAATTTCACCTTCTGGAATTTGGGACAAAACCGCTCCAAGACCATCGAGTGAGGCATCGATGGAGAGAGTAAAGGGTTTAGAGAAGTCTGGGTGCGTGAGAATTGCACAGTTCAGAAGTTTCTCCTTGAGGCAGAAGAAGGCAGCATCACAGTCATTAGTCCAGACTGTGGGCTTGAGTTTCCTGAAGACAGTGGGATTCTGCTTTAAATTCCCAACCTTTCCTCTTCGTTTCTGACCAGCTGTGAGCAAAAAGGGGCTTGGCTATAGAAGAGCAATTGGGTATGAAATGTTGATAGTAAAATACCATTCCCAAGAATGATTTCACTCTTTGAACTGAAGGTGTGCAGCCATCTTCCTCCATTAGGTCCCTCTTTGACATTTTGACAATGATCTCGACTTTCTCCGGGTCGACAGCTACCCCATCACCATCAATAATGTGGCCAAGGAATTTCACAGACCGCCGCAAGAGGTGGCATTTTTTGGACTCAACTTCAGATTGTGTTCTTTCAGCCTCTTAAAGACAACTTCCAGCCTGCTGAGGGCTTCCTGTTCAGAGGGGTCAAAGACCAAGAGATCATCAAGGTAACACAGCAAGCTACTGAAATTTAGGTCACCAAAAATGCTTAGTATCATCCTCATGAAAGATGTTACAAAGGCCTTGGGGCATTCTGTTATATTCATGTAAGCCCAGTGGTGTTGTGAAGGCGGTATACTTCTTATCCTCTTCATGCATGGGTAGGTTGTAGAAACCCGATGTTAGGTCCATGGTCCTGAAGACAGTGTTTCCGCCAAGGGCTGCCAAACAGTCCGACTGATGGGGCAGGGGATGAGCGTCTTTGATGGTCCTGGCATTCAGCCAGCGAACATCTGTGCATGTCCTGAGATCTCCATTTTTCTTCCACACCATCACGAGTGGAGAAGCATATTCGCTCACTGACTTTCGAATAATTCCCTCCTCTTCCATCTCAGTGAGTACTTGACCTAACTTTTGGTAGTGAGCTGGAGGCACCCTCCGATATGGAAGGCGGAATGGGCGGTCATCCGTATGCCGGATTCTGTGCACAAAATCCTTGGCTTCTCCACAGTCTAGATGGTGTTTTGAGAAAACGTTGTGGTATTGTTCAAGCAGTTCTACCAGCTGGGTTTTGGTAGAGGGGCTCACTTGGCAATTGTCAATGTCAAGATCTCTGAGGCCCACATTCTGTAGTCTCTGCTTCAAGTCTGCATGGTCATTGTGTTTGTCAACGACTGCTTTCTCTATGACATCCTCTTTTTGACAAGAGCCTTGGAGCAGCGTAAAATCTTCCACTGCAACACAGGGCGAAACATCTGCCAGCTTACAGTTTCTTCTGAGAGTGAGTGGCTTTTCTGTAAAATTGGTAACTTTCATGGGAACCCAACCATCTCCCCATAAAGGTGTGACAACTCTACCCACCATTATACCACGAGGGACACACTTGACTGAGGTAGGCTCAACCACTACTGTGCTCCCCGGTGACATAGGATCATTTTTTGGCAGCTTGCCCCATAGCAAGTACTCTTGTTTGGGAAGCAGAGTCACTGCTCGAGTTAGCTTGGCTGTACCAACCTTGTCAGGTGCTTCTGTTCCTCTCCACCTCATGAGATTGGCCATCATCTCTAAAAGCTGCTTGCCCTCAGAGGACTCCTGCACATTGCATGAGATAAGTTTCCAGTAATTGTCATCATTCTTTAGTTCATGAAAAACATACTTTAACATGTTGGTGCCAATGATGATGTCATCCTTTTGCCCAGCTACCACCAAGACTGGCACCATGCATTTCACCCCATACAAGCTCAATTCCAAATCATACATGCACTTAGGACTCATTTGTTGTCCTCTACAGCCAACTAGTATGATACGCTCTGTCAGCTCTTGTTGTGTCAAAATGTTCTCTGATTAAAGTCTCTGTTCTGCTTTTTCACTCATTGTACAATCCATGGATCCTGTGTCAAGCAACCCTTGCAGCTGGGTAGAACCACTTATCACTGGGGCATGGAATAGTTCACCATAAGGCTCAACTCTGTGGATATTTTGAATGACTACGGTGCTATTGTCTGGCATTGCTTTGCAGACCTTGGCATACACCTCCTTCAAGTCTTCATCTCCGTCGAGGGTTGGTCCTTTAATGCCCACACGTCCCCTCTCCAAATGTGAGCGGCCTAGTTTAAATCCATTCCAGTTTGCCCATCCCTGGGCTGTGGCAATAGATTATTTCTCGGCTTGGCCTGTTGGCATTCTGTCCTCCAGTGGCCAGGCATGAATGAATGAATGAATGAAAACTGTTTATTTCGAACATTTGATACAACAACAATTACAAGATAGATCAGTAAAGACAACAACAAAAAAGTTCCTACTGTGTACAAGCCGAAGCAAAAAATAAAAACACCCTAACCCTCATTACCCTTCCTCCTCCCTATACCTAGAAAAAAACATATTTTTGTACCGCTGTTTGAACTGGTTCATGCTTGGACATTGCTTGAGCCCCACTCCCAATCTGTTCCACATCCTCACCCCACAGACAGAAATACAGAAACCTTTTAATGTTGTTCGTGCCCACTGATGCTTTAAATTAAATTCCCCCCTCAGACTGTAATCCCCTGATCTGTTAAAAAACATATTTTTAATATTTGCTGGAAGTAAATTGTTTATTGCTTTATACACAATTTGTACTGTTTAAAAATGAACCAAGTCACACACACACACACACACACACACACACACACACACACACACACACACACACACACACACACACACACACACACACACACACACACACACACACACACACAGATATAGTGGTGGGCACAAATCCGCAAATTTAGTTTCAATTAATTTCATTTATATAGTGCCAAATCACAACAAAGTTGCCTCAAGGCGCTTCACACAAGTAAGGTCTAACCTTACTAACCCCTAACTGCTAATTAGTGAAGCTAAAGGTTTTGTTCACGGATTAGCTTTTCAGCTAACTTTGGAAACAATCAGCAGACCAATTAGTTTCCGTTAAATTTAGTTCCGCTAACTTTCAGTCTGCTAACATTTTTTTTGCTGGTATTTTGAACCAAAATGCATCAAACACTGCCATCTACTGGATGGCAGTGTGAATAGCGACCAATGATCACGTGGTCACCTTGTGCAGAATCACACACTAACAAAGAGAATTTTCAGCTTTGCCAATGCCCTTTTTTACAAATAAAAAAATGACATTTACAAATACACATTTATTTGTAAAAACCCACATACACATTACAGTAACTTGTGTGTGGGTTTTTACAAATAAGTAAACCAACTAACCAGTGATGAGAAGAGGCTCATTGTCCCATAATGCCTCTTGGCATCTGTGTGTGTTAATAGTCAAACCTTCAGAATTTGTGCATTGCTTTAAAACTAAGATATGGGTAAAAAAAAGCATAAAAATGTCTTTGTAAAACCACACTGTCCCAGCTTCACATCCATGTCCGCACTGTGTAACACTCCTCGACCACAGATGGAGGTGAGATTCATGATTATTAATGGTGTAATGGCTTGGCACTACAGTTCCATGTCATATGGTCTACAGAGTTACAAGGTGAATATTTATTACAGTGTGAGATCCATGCAGCTCCGAGCGTAGCGCATGCAACAACGCGTTACTCTGCACCACGGAGAGGCGCAGCTGCCCGTGTTATGATGGAGACAATAGTTCACATTATTTAAGTCACCCATGTGAATGAATGGACAAATATCTGTACTGTAAGATCTATTGTGGATATAACAGCCTGTTCAGATTTGCAACGGCGTGAGCACAGTAGTGCACGGAGCTTTCGGTTTGATAGCCACTGTTCACATTCACTGTATGTGATAATTATGAAATATTATCCTGATGAAGCGTGCCACAGACATTTCAACAGTTACTTTGCGCTCCGGGGGTAGACATTATTATACGTGGCACAAGCAGGTCATACCGGCAGGCTTTGCAGTGCCAGATCCATCTCAAGGTTCTCTTGTATGCGCTCAAATCGTTTCGGATCCCGATATGCCACCATTGGAATATGTAAATTGCAGTCAAATGGTCCTCAGATGAAACATATATATAGGTGTCCCATGTCGACAGCGCCCGAAGGGTTTTGAACATGTTTATCACACTCGTGGCAGCCGGCTGATTTTGACCAACTGTGTGGACTTCCGCAGATTGCTGCTAAAACATTTTGGAGTTGAAATCCATCTCTATTACAAATGTGCGCCGATTCATAATTGTGATGCCATTCTATGTGATTCCGGCTATGTGTGACGGGGGTATTAGTTTAGAGATTTGCTTTCAGTTTGAGTTTGAGGAAGATGATTTTAGAAATTTTTAATGTTTATATTTTTGTATTTCTTGTATTCAAAATTGCATGAAAAAATTAAAATGTGTGAAATACCAAGTGTTCCAATACTTTTGGAGGGCACAGTATCCTAACCTTATGAGTGCAAAGTGTGGCATTGTTACTGTTTTGTTTAAGAATGTTTAATATTCACTGTTGCTGCACTCTGTGTCAAATCATAGTCATATCATATATCATATTGATATGACAATATTGAGATACAATAATTTGGCCATATTCTACAGCCCTACTGTCAAGTAACTGAAAAGTTTGAATATTAATTTACATCTACTTTAACAAAAAATGCTTAAAGTGGAAGGGGATTAAGAGGGCTGTAATTTGGGTGGGTGGGGGGGGGGGGGGGTCTGGAGGTGAAGCTCCCCCAGAAGGTGAAAGGCCAAGAAAGAAAAATGCTTAAAAAGGCAGGGGGTCAGGTGGAGCAGAGCACCCCCAGCCGCTGAAAGGTTTTAGCCATGCTAATGCTCCCCTGAAGCATTTGCTCAAAAAAAGTGTGAAGGACTTAAATGACATGGTGAGATGCTGAAGAGCTTCACTCATTCATATCTGCGACATATACATATTATCAGGGTTGGGTAGGATTACTTTGAAATGTAATCAGATTACATGTAATCCAAATGTATTTACATACATACATTTAATCCACATGTATTCTTTCAAAGTAATCCTACCCAACCTTGCATATTATGTAAAAGCTTGCAAGAAAGAAACACATAAAACTGAAACACTGTTTTTGAACCTGATCACACCTCTGAAATGATTTAAGACACTTCACGGATGTCAACGTGGTGACATCATGCCAAAATTCATCGGCACGAAGCTGATGGCGCAGCAACAGCGCCTCCGTGATGAAGCCTCACAGCATGCCCTGACATGTCCAGCTTGTCCACAATTTCTCGGATAGTCACATGACTGAAAAGCCACCGAAAGCCGTCTGAATCTTCTGAATGGTGGAAGAGCTGGGCATGTTACAACATGTCCTGTGAGACTTCAACACGGAGGCGCTGTTGCTGCACCATCAGCTTCGTGCCGATGAATTTCGCCGCCACTCTTTTAATGGCAAAATCTTCTTTCACAGTGGAATGTGCCGAAAAAGTGCTGATGTCCACCTCTTCTGCAATTTCTTGGATAATCACACGACGGTCCCATATCATCACAGCGTTCACTTTGGAAATGATGCGGTCGTTTCTGCATGTTGATGGCCACCCGGAGGGCGGCTCGCTCTCCACCGTTGTGCGGCCGTCTTTAAACCGGTTGTACCACTCCTTAATCTGTGTGATGCCCAGAGGATCGTCACCGAAAGCCGTCTGAATAATCCGAATGGTTCCCACCTGGCTGTCGCCCAGTTTCTGGCAAGATTTGATGCAGTCGCATTGCTCCAGTCGTTCCTCCATTTCCTTGCAAAGAAAAAATGACGAGAGACTCCACCCATCCTCAAATGACGCAATCGACAGGCGTGAAAAAAATTCACGCATGCGCACGAAGGTTCAAGGTTTGTTCATGCAATCACATGTGATTCAAATCCATCAGGTTTTTGAAAATAATAAAAAGGTCTGATACTTTTCTAACAGACCTCGTATAACCTCTTTGTCATATATTATGCAAAAGCTGGTGAGAAATAAACACTTCTAAAACTGAAAATGCTGTTTTTGTAACCTGAACACCTCTGGAGTGATTTCCAAGACATTTCACAGATGTCAGCATGCACGCTAACATCTGCTAGCTCAAAGCTAAGGTCTGCTCTTGTCAAAAGCTCATGTACGAGGTCTGTTAGAAAAGTATCCAACCTTTTTATTTTTTTCAAAAACCTGATGGATTTGAATCACGTGTGCTTCCATGAGCCAATCTTGAACCTTCGTGCGCATGCGTGATTTTTTTTCACGCCTGTCGGTTGCATCATTTGCTTGTAAGCAGCCTTTGTGTGAGGATGGGTGGAGTCTCTCATCGTTTTTTCTTTGCAAGGAAATTGCGGAATGACTGGAGCAGCGCGACTGCATCAAATTTTGCCAGAAACTGGGCGACAGCCAGGTGGAAACCATTCGGATTATTCAGATGGCTTTCGGTGACGATCCTCTGGGCATCACACAGATTAAGGAGCGGTACAACCGGTTTAAAGATGTCCGCACAACGGTGGAGAGCGAGCCACACTCCGATCGGCATCAACACGCTGAAACAACTGGATAATTTCCAAAGTGAACGCTGTGGTGATGCGGGACCATCGTGTGATTATCTGAGAAATTGCGGAAGAGGTGGACATCAGCACTTTTTCAGCACATTCCATTGTGAAAGAAGATTTTGCCATGAAAAGAGTGGCGGCGAAATTCATTGGCACGAAGCTGATGGCGCAGCAAAAGCACCTCCATGATTAAGTCTCACAGGACATGTTGTAACATGCCCAGCTCGTCAACCATTCGGAAGATTCAGACGGCTTCGGTGGCTTTTCAGTCGTGTGACTATCCGAGAATTTGTGGACAAGCTGGACATGTCACAGCATGTCCTGTGAGGCTTCATCATGGAGGCGCTGTTGCTGCGCCATCAGCTTTGTGCCGATGAATTTCGCTGCCAATCTTGTCATGGCAAAATCTTCTGTCACAGTGGAATGTGCCAAAAAAGTGCTGATGTCCACCTCTTCTGCAATTTCTCGGATAATCACACGACGGTCCCACATCACCACAGCATTCACTTTGGAAATGATGCGGCCGTTTCAGCGTGTTGATGCCGATCGGAGCGCGGCGCGCTCTCCATCGTTGTGCGGACGTCTTTAAACTGGTTGTACCGCTCCTTAATCTGTGTGATGCCCAGAGAATCATCACCGAAAGCCGTCTGAATAATCCGAATGGTTTCCACCTGGCTGTCGCCCAGTTTCTGGCAAAATTTGATGCAGTCGCGCTGCTCCAGTCATTCTGCCATTTCCTTGCAAAGAAAATCCGACGAGAGACTCCACCCATTCTCACACAAAGGCTGCTTACAAGCAAATGATGCAACCGACAGGCGTGAAAAAAAATCACGCATGCGCACAAAGGTTCAAAGTTGGCTCATGCAAGCACATGTGATTCAAATCCATCAGGTTTTTGAAAAAATAAAAAGGTCGGATACTTTTCTAACAGACCTCATATGTGCACACAAACACCCTCCTGCAGATGCCACTGAAATGTAAATATGGGTCATTGTTTATGATTGATTAGTTGATAGAGGGGGTTGATTGAACATGTACAAATTGTATGTAAAACAGTAGGATCTGGGATAATGGGTATGGATATGGGTATAGGATAATAGGATAATGTAGATAGCAATAAATGTAAAAAAAAAAAATATATATATATATATATATATGTATATATATATATAAACCCCAATTCCAATGAAGTTGGGATGTTGTGTAAAATGTAAATAAAACAGAATACAATGATTTGCAAATCGTCTTCAACCTATATTCAACTGAATACACCACAAAGACAAGATATTTAATGTTCAAACTGATAAACTTTATTGTTTTTGTGCAAGTATTTGCTCATTTTGAAATGGATGCCTGCAACATGTTTCAAAAAAGCTGGGACAGTGGTATGTTTACCACTGTGTTACATCACCTTTCCTTCTAACAACACTCAATAAGTGTTTGGGAACTTTGCACTGGGATACCAATAATCAATTTCTCATACAGCGGAGGGTATTTTAGTATTGTGTTATATTTAAAATATAGTGATATTTGAGTACTGAGTTGTCTTCGATGTACATTATGTCTGGATAAAGATCTGCATTGCACCTGTGTCCATTCATTTAGTGACTGATTTCATTTGTACTTACTGTCTACATCACATTTAACTAGAAGCACTCAGAGAGTGCAAACCTCCGCCAAGGCCATGGGGTCACTGACGCCATAACATCTACACGCCGTGGAATCATTGAACCTAAAAAAGTCTAACAATGTTTGCTCAGTAGTAAAAAAAAAGTTTCATCTGCTGTGACTGGATAGCATGTATCCTTAATGCTTGGCATCACAGTTTATTGCAACTTGCACCTTCCCCAGAAGCTACTGTCATCTGAGCACTGATATTGATATTGCATGTGCTTATAGACAAAAACAAATAAGAGACAAAATTCAATTTATTATTCAACTAAACTGCAGATATATGAATTTTTTAACATTCATGAAACACTTCTCTAAACAAGGCCATAGGGTCACTGACCCTAAAGAGATTCCCTCCTTGGCACAGTGATCTATTTCTTTTTGTCTCTCTCTAAAATTGTATATAATAATCATTAGATTATTCATATATAAACACAAATTTAAGAAATATTACAATTTGAAAACAAATGCACCTGAACGTGATGACAGCTGCAACTGCTTAATGCTAACTTTTAACTTTGAAAATGCCATAGACATGCTAACGTGTTAGCATCGGGATCTGGATCGTGATCTGGATCACCACTAAAATTGAATCACTTGTTCCTCTTGTCATTTCCAACCTCCTTGGTGGAGGTAAAAATAAATTTAAGAAATATTACAATTTGAAAACAAATGCACCTGAACGTGATGACAGCTGCAACTGCTTAATGCTAACTTTTAACATTGAAAATGCCATAGACATGCTAACACATTAGCATTGGGATCCGGATCACCACTAAAATTTAATCACTTGTTCCTCTTGTCATTTCCAACCACTCCACAAAATTTCATCAAAATCATTCAAAACTTTGAGTTATCCTACAGACAGACAGACAGACACGACTGAAAACATAACCTCCTTGGCGGAGGTAACAAATGCACCCGAACATGACAGCTGCAACTGCTTAATGCTAACTTTTAACATTGAAAATGCCATAGACATGCTAACGTGTTAGCATCGGGATCTGGATCATGATCTGGATCACCACTAAAATTTAATCACTTGTTCCTCTTGTCATTTCCAACCACTCCACAAAATTTCATCAAAATCCATTCAAAACGTTTTGAGTTATCCTGCTGACAAACAGACAGACAAACAAACGTGACCGAAAACATAACCTCCTTGGTGGAGGTAACAAGCTATCAATGGCACATTACTCTTAACTCAAAAAAAACTGTCTCCAACCCCAATGAGCAAAATGTTTGGTTTGAAATGAAGCCCTGAAGCTGCACTGTCTCCGCCCACCCCAGCAATAAACATTGGTGCCGGCCTTTGCAGGTGGAAGTAAATGTGAAGCATCTTTGTAAAGTGGTTTGAGCATGTGCTACTTTGAAAAGCGCTGTCAAATTTCTTTTCTCCTTTGCCCTTCTGGAGGAGCATCTTGCAGATTCCTGCTGTAAGATCAACACAAAATCATGTTGTCCCCAGATGTAAATGTGAGAGTGCAATGGCTGGCATCTGTAAAGGCAAGTTCATGTTAACAATGCAGCGAAAACAAAGAAACTGACCATTTTACACTACAAAAAAAAAACAAAAACACACCTTTCCAGTTCAGATCATTGACTACTTCTGTTTTCCAAACAGCTTTTCTATTAGTGCTGGTCCATCAGATAAGCATTAACATCAATGTGCATTGTAAAACAAAAAGAGAAAAAGAAAAGTGACCTGTCACATTTGTCAGGATGATGGATTAGCTTTCGCAAGATCATTCCAGCAATTAGATTTTAATGGTGATGCAGAATGATTTGAACATATGGCGCTCAGGATAGACAGGCATTCTTTACTAATCCTTCACAGTTTTATGGTTTAGAAAACGGTTCCCAGTAACAGTGCATGACACTTTTGGCTTGGCTTCATATTCATTAATAAAAGTACCTCCACCAAGGTCCAAAACTATCACGGGTAACCCACTCAGATTACTTCATTTCGACAAGACTTATTGTGGCATTCTACAGACTCACCTGACACTTAAGAAGCTGCTCGCTGCAGTCCACCTCTCCATCAGCTGACTCACACTCACACCATCAATCAGCTCCTGACCCTTTCATTACTGCACCTGAACACTCTAAACCCCCCCGTCACACTGTGTTGTCCTCCTGTCTCACTGCCATTCTCTGTCCACAGTCCTTTACTGACAATATCATTCTGGCTTCAGTCGAATAAGGACTCATGTCAAACCTGTTTTGCTGATTTTCTAACCCCTGCCTTTTGTCCACTTTGATGCTGTGGTCACGCTGTCTGGGGTTTTGGAGTATTCAAGTCGTTATTTGAATTTTGATCCTGTTCTCAGCAATGCTGTATTGATGTGATGGTTTCAATACATTTGAATATCTATGCAAATGCACTGTGTCACAATGGCAAACTTCCTGTGTCCATGTGTGCTCCAGATTTTAAAGGGGCACTCCCCATTTCCCCACTCCCCTTAAGATAAGTGTCACACTCTGAAATTGATTGCAAGAACTGATGTTCAGCTCAGCTTGTGGTCTGTCCTATTGTATGTATGAGCTGTGGCACTCCTGGGCAGAATTCTTGGCACCTTGTAATTTTAAGTACAGTATTTAAATTATGTTCTGATGTAAATGCAAATTAACCAGTATTCTGTAATCAGAATATTTAATAAAAACGATAAAAACAACATCAACAAAATTACTGTATTACATATTTTAAGAACATATTTTAAATGGCATACTTATATTCAAGGGGACAATAATTTTGTCTGTTGATGCCAATTTTGATGTTTTTACATACATTTACAAACTCACAGAATGTAAATTTCTTTCTTTCTTTCTTTACGTCAGTGATCTGTGACCTACAGAAAATTATGTGCTAAAATAATTAAGGAGTGCCCTTTTCCTTTGTTTTTTCTGGTTGGTCTTAATCTGTTCATCAGTTTTGTTAAAATGGGGTGATTTATGAGTAAAGCCCCATCACACATAGCAAGAATGTGCAGGAACCAGGCCGAAACGGCAAAAATTGCCATAATCGGAAGCAGTCAGGAGGGAACGAGGCGTGGTCAGCCGTGTCAGAACGTAGCCGGACTACATTGTCCACTCCACACCTGCACAATGGCATCCAAAGCACTTTTAGACAACAGGGAGATGACAAAGACGGCCATAAAATGCACTGAAGACTGCCTGATGTCCAAACATCCGTACACGTGCACATGCGCATCGCACGCATGCTTAGTGGCTCATGCAGCTGTTATGAACACACACACACACACACACACACACACACACACACACACACACACACACACACACACACACACACACACACACACACACACACACACAGCTGAGTGATCACTCCAGTCCCACGCGTGGGCGCGGAGTGCACGTGTGCGCATGTGTTCCTCTATCAAATCACGTTTTTTTTTTTTTTTTTTTTGCAATCGGCATGTTCTGTATTGATGGATTCTGTCAGGATTCGCTCCTACTCAGGTCTTGACGTTTTTATTTTCAATCAGCCTTTCTGCATTGATATCTTTTACTTGGTTTTTGATCATCTGTTTATTTTGCTTTTTCACAGCTTGTTTCTGTTCTTCACACATCAGCCACACGTTTAGTATCATTCTTGTTTTGTTTGTCTTTAACCCACTGTCTTTGAATTTGTTCTTGATTGCTTTGGTCACAGTTTTTTATTTGGCAGGTTTACCACTGAAGTGTTAGTTTAATTATTTTGGGTTTTATACATTTTACACTTATCAGTTTTGTTCTAGTTTTAGCTTTTGGTTTACCTGTTACCTTCTTTTGAGTCTTAGCCTTTTGTCACCTGTTGTTATTCTGTTCATGTCAAGATTCCATTCTGTCTGAAGTTTTTCGTTTGTCTCGGTCTGGATATTTTAGTATTATTAGTTTATGGATTCTGGTTATGTCACTGCACTCCCCGGTCAGTTCCTCCTCATGTTTCACGCCCAGTTTCATTTGTATCACTGTCACACCCTCTGATCACTACACTTTCTTGCCCTTCACCAGCGCTTCCTTATTCCTGTTGGCCACACCCCATTTTGTTTGTCTTCTGCTTGCCCACTTGTCACTTCACTCTCTTGTCTTGTCTCTTATCTTTGGTTGTCCATGCCCTCTTCCTGCCAGCTCACCACATCTGTTTTCCATCACTGCCTAATTATTCACCATGCATTTAAGCCCTGTGAGTCCTGTTTGCAATCGCTAGTTTGTTGATTCTAATATCTTTGTTCCAGCTCTTCCGTTCTTGATCTGCGTTGCTTGTTTTTGTACTTTATTGCCTCGCTGTGCCTGACCGTGCTTGTTTCCTGGGCCTCGTTTTTGTCTCTGCCCTCTTACTACTGTTTGCCGTGCTCTCGACCTCAGCCTGGTTATTTTTGACAACGCCTTTGCCTTTCGCCTGCCTGCACCTTCGGCTCGCTGACTGCTTCTTTGTGTACCAGACCACTGCCTGCATTTACTATAAAGTCTTTAATATCCTACTCCCTGTTTGAGAGTCTGCATTGTGCCTCCTATCATTTGCTGTGCTCAGCTGCTCTGAGATCCTGACAGATTCCACAAAAGTTGGTCACTTGCTCACCATTTTGATGCCAGTAATCATGTACAAAAGCAGCTTCAAAAGCATAGTTTTAAAACCAGGTTCACGAAAAGTGAATAAGAACCATAATATCGTTTATGGTGCCGAAGAGGTGTGCGAGACTGCAGTCAGTGCTTGATACGAGAAATATGTTTTCATATCTCAAAAACGTGATGTGATTGGCAAAAACTAACACCAGATCCGGATTCAGCACCCTCAGATTGCCCAAAATCTCTTGAAAAGCTCCAGAAAAATTGTGTTGACCAGTGTAATAAATAAAATTATAGTGGTGCAGTGGCGCCGGCAAGGATTTTGGGCCCCATGAAAAGAAATCTTCCTGCCCCCCCATATTATTTCAACATTACTGTTATTGTATTAGGGGCATCTCTTAGCCCCTGCCAATCATGGGCCCTTAGAATCCTTCTCCTTATTCTCCCCTTTTCGGCACCCCTGTTGTGGTACCACAAATAAGTGAAAAACCATATTCTGAACCAACCCATTGTTTGCTTGCCTTCACATTTTGAAATTCCGAGACTTGGTTGATTATTTTACAATACAGATCATGTATGAAGTTAAAAATGGACTCTTGCCTCAATATGTCCAGGAGCTGTTTAAAGTGACGGAGTCCAGTTATCATCTGTGAGGAATACTGTTATTTGATAGAAGAAAGATTCAAACTACTATTAAGTCATTGCGTTTCTGTGAAAGATGTTAAAGTCTGGGGTAACTGTTATGATTTTATTAAGTTATCTGGTACACTGGCTTGCTTTAAAAGACTATATAAAATCAATATTATAGTACAGAAAATTAACCAAACTGACTTTGTGGCTATTTTTCTGTTTATTTGTCCATTGTATTACTGTTTGTTTTACTGTGTTCAAACATTTTATTTCACTGATTAGTATTTGTTGTTATGAGTGTATTTTCGTGTGTGTATATAGTAACTGGTGTAAGAGCTGGGCCTTTATAAGCTTCTGCTTCAGCCCACACCCTTTTGGCCACACTAAATTGGGTAATTGTTTGAGTTTTGTTTTATTTTCTTTGTTTTTCTCTTGTTTGGTTTTGTAAATGAGAGATTTTTTGTTATGTATGTTTGTGCATGCTGAATAAAACAATTCATTCATAATTCATAAATTGATTGTTCTCTTGTTGAGCCAATTCTTGTAATAAAAACTGTGTGACCCTGTTTTTAAAAAGAGGCTTTGATTCACAAACTCTAATTTGATGAGGTGGAACATTAAATTGTTTAGCTCCAGTGTACTTCTTCACCTGAGGAATAGAGACAAGGTACTCGACCGAGTATTAATATTGTGCTGTGCAGCTGTAAATTTAAAAGAAGTGACCAAGTAATTCGGGGCTTGCTTATTCACTATTTAATTTTAATTGTTGAACTCTGAGCTCAACAGGCGGCATACTGACCATTCTAAATTCGGTCAGGCATATATGGGTCCAGGGTTGTGCAGAGAGGAGAAAGTGAATGATCTTGTTCTGAAACCTCCTTTGATTACTCTTGGTCAGGCCAGAATGCCAGGCTACACTGACACAGTACATGCAGTGGTGGGCACAGATAACCAAAAAATTAACTTTGATAACAGATAATCAGATAACTGAAAAGTTATCTTTGATAAAGATAAACCACCCAAAAATGTATCGGAAGTTACAGATAATTGATAACCGATAAATTCCAGTATTGGCTCTGGTACATTTGCAATTACTAAGAAGCTGAAATTGACTTTTAACACGATCGCTTTTGAAAGCATCAAAAGCGACAAAAGACCCAAAGAATGAGCCAGTATTTCCATGTTTAACCATGCTGCCCCCTGTAGGAAGCTGCACAGAAGAATCCTGAGAGCACCCACAAAATGAGCTCTCTACTAATCATAATGCTCCGGTCAGGCGGAGGTCTTGAAAAATAGTCATACTAACTTATGGTTTTGTGAAAATACTGATAGAGTAACTCCATTAATGCCAATTCTGTCATTTGTACAAAGTTAAAATATAACATATATCTTTTAATGTTGAATAATGCACTAATTCTGAGGTTTTGTAACAAACACAGACTGCAAAGCATTCTGAGTAAAAGTGCCTCTGCTAAACACTGATTGGTTCAGTCATTCATTATGTAAACCAACACGTTAATGTGACGTGTGTCGTGTGTTGGTTTAAAGATAAATGTGCTTTTGTAAAATTTTCCATTTTTATTTGTAAAAACAGACATTTTTACGGAGCCCTGGAAGTGTCACCGCAAAATGTTTTGCATGTGGAGAGAATGTTTGATGATGTGCGCACGTTTATGATGTTGTAAAACGTGCACTCAATATTAGTAAGTAAGTAAATTTATTTATATACTGCCTTTCACAGACATAAGTCACAAAGCACTTCACAGGTTAAAATGCAATAATAAAAACATAGATAAAACAAAGTACAAGGTTAACAATTGGACAGTTCTGAAAAGCCTTATCTTGACACATAAATGTTGGCTTTTTCTTTTTCACTGTTCAGCTTGGTTTATTATGTTATCAGTTTAAAAGTTATTGGTCGGCAATTCATCGGAAGATAATTAGTCCGATGATGGTTTTTAAAGTTATCTAAAAAGATAATCTGATAATGAAAACATTTCTTCGATAATTATCTGTTATTGGATTATCGGAAGTGTGCCCACCACTGAGTACATGTGACACTGTATCAAGACTGATGGAAGACGTTTTCTCATATGCAAATCCAAATCTTTGGCCTGTCTCTATAAGAACTTTAATTTTGTATTTGACTTGCTGATCACTTTGTCAGCTATAAGACTGCCAGATAAGTTCTGAACTAAGTCAAGACCAATATATTTTACACAGGATTTACTTACCAGCACATGTTACATTTAATGTGTCATTCCAGTCAGGTGTTTAAAGATATTAATAATATACTTGTGTTATAATGTTATCATCCCATCATAACATACTGTATGTTATAGAGATACATAAACTGTGAAATGTTCTGACCAAATTGTACAAAATGAAAGGGATTCAGGGGCTTCAAAGGTTTTTATTTAAAAACAAGATAATTTCAACTGCGTCTGTTCCTTTTCTCTCCAGGAACACACAGGACTAACACAGGAAGAGAAGCTACTGGCAGATGAAGATAGATTTTTGTCCAGCTTGTAAAAAGTTGGATAAACCGCTGCCTCCATCCTCCCTAACTCTCCTTGCAAATTCACTGCAGAAAATGGTTCTGGGGTGCATGAGCATGGCTAAAGACCTTCATCTTCTGGGGAGCTTCACCCCTTAAATTAGGTAAAGTTATGTTAATATAATGGAAAAAGTATATATTAAGTAGAAAATATAGAAAGTACATTGATGAAACTTAGATCGCTGATTTTGGGTCAGACATACCTCTCGGAAAACCGTTGCCATGGAAACGACAGAGATGAGAAACTTCTGGTACCAAATTGTAGGCAACTAAATTTTAGGAAAAGTCACCAAGTTTCGTTGTCCTAGCATAAGTTGTTAAGAAATTATACAATGTGAAAGTTAGTGTGGGTACTTTTAGCGCCCCCCCCCCCCCAAGTCTAGATAGGGTTAATATTCCACCATTCATACTGCTGATGAATTTTGTCCTCATGCCAGGCTGAAAAATTAAAGTTCCAGTGGATCTGGGATAAAGAGGTACAGCAGCGAGAGAGATCAATCAGTCCGCTTAACAGCAGGACGCATTGTTTTCTGCCATCGTTTCACCATGACGTCTCTGATCCCGTGGTAATCCATTTTAATGGTCTCTGCCTTTGCTGCTGCTCTTGCGTCTTACTCCCATTGACATTATTGTGAAAGCCCAGAGTTTTCTTCTTTGTAACATCACTCACTTTCACTGACTTCATACCACCAACCTGGAAAAATCACTGCCCCATTTTTTAACAGGGAGTGACTGTCTTATTGCACTATCGGAGCACAGTTAGCTCAGTGTCTTGAAAGAACCATGTTTGAGCTTCTCAAATGGGTGTTAGCCATTGCAGTTTAAATTTGGGCGGGTGGCCTGATGGTGTCTGTGAAAGATCAAAATTTCCAATTTGGAAAGGCGACTTGGCTTCCTGTGCACACATGGGATGACAGATGATGCACCCTGTTTGCAAAGGCAACATTGGTGACCCCTAGCACAAAACTTTGGGTAGTTGTGATGCATACTTCTGTGCATGAATTAATTTTAACAAAGTGCCAAAGCTGGTTTAAATTTTCTTTAAAGCTACAGTGTGTAGGATTTAATGCCATCTAGTGGCGAGGTTGCAGATTGTGCTGTCATTGCTAACGGTTTTGTTTCCCTTGCTCTGTGGTGACGAGGATTCATGTCCCCTTGCCTTCACTTATGATAAACCACAAGCATGATCCTCTATTTCACAAAAAATGAGGGTTCTAAAACTTGTTAGCCTGCAGTCATAACTGCTTCATTTTTCTTAAGTCTTCCAGTTGAATTAAAAAAAAAAAGCACGTCCGTGTTGGAAGTCTCACAGGACAAGTTGTGACATGCCCAGCTGTTACACAATTTCTCGGATTACTCAATTATTCAATTACTCACTCGACTGAAAAGCCACCGAAAGCCATCTGAATCTTCCGAATGGTTTCCAACACGGACGTGCTTTTGGTTGTGCGCCATTGCGGCTCCGTCCCGACGCGCGAATTCCCCTGCACATCTTTCATTACAAAATCTCCTGTAACAGTAGAATGTGCCGCAAAAGTGCTGATGTCCAACTCTTCAGCAATTTCTCTGGTAGTCAGACGAGGTCCCGGATCAACACAGCCGTCACTTTGGAAATGATCTGGTCGTTTCAGCCTGTCGATGGCCGCTCGGAGCGCAGCGCGCCCTCTGCCGCTGTGGGCCGTCTTTAATCCGGTTGTAATGCTCCTTAATTTATGTGACACCCAGAGTATCCTCACCGAAAAGCCGTCTGAATCTTTCAAATGGTTTCCACCTGGCTGTCTCTCACAATTTCTGGAAAAATTTGATTCAGCGCTGCTCCAGTCGCTCAGCCATTTCCCTGACAATGAAAATCCGACAAGGGGGGTGGACCAGTGCTCACTCAAAGCCTGCCCACAGGCGAATGACACAACCGATAGGTGTGAAAAAACTCACGCATGCGCACGAAGGTTCAAGCTTGGCTGTTTGATCAAAATTTTTTCAAAACTGTAAGGCACAACTGAGTGGACACCATTCGATAAATTCAGCTGGTTTTCGGTAAAAATTTTAATGTCTGATGAGAGATTTTGGTCTGGTCCCTTGGCAAAGGTAATTTGCACTTCCGTGCCTTCATATGCTGCCTTCACTGTGACAGCTTCTCCAGGGATGTCCATGCATTTATCAATAAGACAATGCAAAACCACATTCTGCACAGATCAAAGGCACAGCTGTCAAAGAATTGGTTAATTAAAAAAACTAAATCTGTTTCAGCAACATGCAACTGTTTATTCACAAGTTATTTACAAAGTAAATAAAAACTACTTTTATGTACCTGCAAAATGTCAACAAACCCACATTCTGAAATCAAACTGTGACAAGGATTCTTCTTAAATGTCACTGTCAGGCACGGCCAGACAGCCCGAGGAAACAGAATGGTGCTCTAACTTTGAGCATCTTAAGATGCTCATTGATTTATTTATTTTTTTTACCAATTACTATGTTCGAGTTTGCAGAAAGGTTGGAGCCTATCCAAGCACAAATGAAAGGTTAGAGTGCTGTTGCCACAGTAAATGAATTCTAAGATACTGTAGATTTGTAAAAAAAAATTGAGTTGAAACTATGGATGTTCCACTCATGTTTTGTGGTATGGCCCCATATCCAAAGCCTTTGTCACCTTGTGCACCAGTGGTACAGTATTTGGAGATGGGTTTGGTTTAATCAAACTCAGTAGGACTATTTCTTAGCTAGGTGTCTCCAAATTATTAACTTTTAGGACAGATCAGTCAAAGGACAAGGTCGATTTGGTCAAAAATACAGCCTGAAAACACAGATTACAGAATATTTCTACAACAAATAAGGTTAGAGAGATGTTCCAGAGCTTATATCCTTCTTATTGTGTGATGCACTTTAAGTTAGTGGTTCTCAAGTATCACTAACCTGCAGCCTGCAATGCTACAAGCTGATTGGCTTATTCAGGTGTGATCAGCCAATCAAGTACTAATAGACAGTATTAAGAACATTCTGCAAATTCTGCTAGAGTATGTAAAGTTAGAAACACAACTGTAAATAAGAAAAAAAAAAAAAAAAAACTGACTGCAGACACTGGCATCCAGGTGAAGGCGTTGTAGTCTGCAGCAAGAATGCAGGTCCATTTACATTGTTTGTGTATGAGTGATTTTAATTTGTAACATTACATTTTTATGAGTCATTAAAAGGCAATAAATGCAAATGGAATTTGGTATTATTATACATTCATGTCATAAAGCAAAGACTAGTCTGAGCATTGATTATCTGGAAAGTGGAAGGGTTTGTTTTAGAGATCCTCTTCATGAATAGACTATTCATAAAACAATAGAAACCACTTATAGGGGCTCTCCATAAGGCATACACGTTGCCGTGTTCTACGTTCAGCTGTGTTGTGAGGATATTCTTCCAAATGTCTGGTGGATGGTTGTTGGGGCAAGATTCAAATCTAGCTGCCTTTTAATTTTGTTGACTGTCATGTCTTGTGTTATTGTTATTGCCAGGAGTCAGAATCTACTTGCTTATATGATGCCAGTTGAAAGTGACATTATGCCTCAGTCACTGGGATTTTCTTTGTATTGGACAGTTTAGCCCATTCGTGCCATCGAATGGTTGTCATAATCCATATGTGTATGGTTGATCAAAATCTCTCCTGGTTTTTCATCCTAGTTGGCTAGGCCATGAATTGTTCAGGACACCACATCCACCACACACTATGGAACCGCCTTGGATTGCAAGTCACACAGACAGATATCTGGTCCAGTCCTACTTCTCAAAAGTAACCAAGTGTTTGCCACAACCAAAAGATATATGGGCATCCCTTGGTCATTTTGTAGTGCTGGGGTCCTCAGCAATGAGGTACCTGCATACTGGATCATGCCAAGAGAAATGTGCCACATGGCCAGAAATGTCAGAATTGATGTTCCCTCATAGTGCATGTGGTCTCACTAAGTCTGACACATTTCAGCCGTACCTATGGATCCTCCACAGAAACCTCATATCAAAGACATCTAGCTGTTGCCTGAGGTCACTGGTTCACAACAGTCTCAAAACAATATAGTGTGACTGGTTGGTTTTTGGTTGGGTATTAATTTGATTTCTGGAAGTCTCGGCTGTCTTTTGGCACAGCAAGTTGGACTGGGGTTCATATACTTGCAAGACAGCTGTCATTACTTAACTGTGGTTTACCAGCATTATGTCTGTGGTATACGGCTGAAGTGATGATGAACTGGATTTGACTGCTTAACTGCCTAACAGGCTGTTTGCAACAGATACATGAAGCCACGATTTTCAGTCCACTCACGTGTTTAAGCTGTGGAATAGATAAGTTTCAGTTTTAGTCATTACGTATGTCTGCACCATCCGCACACTAACACTAATGCAGTAGAGGTGGGCGATACTGAATTTTGGTATTGATCCGATACCAAGTAAATACAGGCCCAGTATCGCCGATACCGATACTTTATCATATTTAAGCTTCATAGATCCAAAGGATCCAAAAGACCTAGGATAGAATTTTGCCAAACATTGTACAGCGTGTGAAACAAAGGAATTCAGCCGAGAGGGCGGGACCACATCTCACTCAAGGCCTGCCCACAGGGAAATGACGTCACCGACATGCGTGAAAAAACTCACGCATGCGCACGAGGGTTCAAGCATGATTGGTGTAATCGCACGTCATTCAAATCCATATAGTTTAAAAAAAAAAGGGTCGGTTTATTATCTAATAGACCTCGTATGTATATATATATATATATATATATTATATAAAATGGCTGAGTGGATCCTTGTCATTTGATTGGTGCCTTGTATGTCACGTGACATGGATTTGCCATTGTGTTTCACTGACCGTGTAATAGTTCTTTTTAGCGTGCAATTTTGGTGCTATATGAAATATGCTATTGCACACCCCCACCGCGCATGCTCACAATACCGGGGCAGCATTTAGTTCAGGGGTGGGCAATCATG